>NC_057861.1:625390723-625528223 GCF_019393635.1 Dromiciops gliroides
ACTTCATCTCTGTTTGCCTGTTTTTTCATCTGTTAAATGGTGATAATAATAGCACCTACTTCCAAGGGTTATCGTGAGCCAAATGAGGTAGTAAATGTGCTTAGCACAATGCTTGGTACATAGTAGGTGCTATATAAAATTTACCTATTTGGTGTTTTTGTTTTTGGTAGGGTTTGTTTGTTTGTTTGTTTTTTGGTGTACAGCCACAGGCTGGCTGGCCCTTGTTTAGTCCCTGTACTGAAGAAGCCTTCTTGACTAGACCCTATCTTCAGTATCCGCCACCTAGCTGCCCCAGGGATGATATTTTTTAAAAGTTTCTTTGTGGGGCAGCTAGATGGCATAGTGGATAGAGCACCAGCCCTGGATTCAGGAGGACCTGAGTTCAAATCTGGCCTCAGACACTTAACACTTACTAGCTGTGTGACCCTGGGCAAGTCACTTAACCCCAATTGCCTCACAAAAAAAATAATAAAAAATTTAAAAAATATATCATCCCTGTGCTCAAAGAGCTCACATTCTAAAGGGAGAGACAATTTGCCAATGTCTATTTACACACAAGATAAATACAGGGCAAGTAGGAGGTTATCTCAGAGGGAGGCACTAAGCAATGGGAAGGGTTAGGAAAGGCTTCTTGCAGGAGGTGGGATTTGAGGTTTTTTTTTTTTTTTGAGTTGAGTTTTAAGGGAAACCAAATATACCAGAAGGCAAAAGGAGGGAGAGCATTCCAGGCCTGGGACCCAGCTAATAAAAAAGCATGGGAAACTGGAGATCTGAGAGTCATGCATGAAGAACAGCAAGAAGGCCTTTGTTACTGGATTGTAGAATACATGAAGGGAAGGAAAGTGTTACAAGACTGGAAAGGCAGGAAGGGGCCACTTGTGAAGGGATCTAAAAGCTAAACCAGGGATTTTCTATTTGATCTTGGAGGTAAAGAGTGAGCCATTGATGTTTATTGAGTAGGGGCGGGGTGACAAGGTTGACACAATAGCTAGGCTTTAAGAAAATCTATTTGACTGCTGAATGGAGAGAGCCTTAAGGCAGGGAGACTCAGGCTATTGCAATAGGTTTTTGCTTGAGGTGAAGAAGAAATTAGGAAGGAATATCTGGTCTGTTCAGGCACTCTCATTTGATAGATATGGGAATGGAGGCTAATGCTATCCAATCAAAAAGGCATCTATAATATTTATATAATAGGTAAAACCCTGGGGCTAAAGGGATAAAATGGAAGCATCCTCCCTTCATCTACCAAAGTAATTTTCCTAAAGTGCAGGTTCTCTCCAAGGTTACTTTCTATCTACTCTATATGTATCTTGGGGGGGGGGAGGGGCAATAAGGGTTAAGTGTCTAGTAAGGGTCACACATCTAGTGTCAAGTGTATCCATTGCACCACCTAGCTGCCTTCTATATGTAGCTTGTATATTCCTATTTCTTTATATTTTCTCTCTTCTTCCATTAGAATGTAAGCTTCTGGAGGGGCAGCTGGATAGTGGATAGAGCACTGGCCCTAGAATCAAGATGACCTGAGTTTAAATCTCACCTCAAGACACTTGACTGTGTGACCCTGGGCAAGTCACTTAATCCCAATTGCCTTAAACATCCAGGGTCACCTCCAGTTGTCCTGATGTATACCTAGTCCAGTGGACCCAAATGGCTCAGGAGGAGAGAGTGAGGTTGGTGACCTTGCACAGCTCTCCTTCACTTAAATCCAATTCACTGTAAGTTATGACATCACCTTGATGTCATGTTCCTCTTTGAGAATGAAGGACAAACAACAACAACAAACTTCTGGAAGGCCGGGACCATTTTTGCCTTTCTTTGTATCCTGAGCACATAGTAAAGCACTTGGTACATAGTGTGACGAGTATAACTATATGTGGTCTCCTTCTTTCTGTCCCAAGTTTGGGGAAAATTAGCTGGAGTTCCTAATATAGTTGTTACTTATAAATTAGAAGCTTTAGCACCAGTTTGGGGGACATTAAGCATTTATTAAAGTATATTAAATATTAGTAAAGAGAGCATACATTTCTCTGAAAGTTAAGAAAAGGCCTATCTAGCCTAGAGGAAAAATAGAGCTCTCAGGCTGCCCTGCTTCTTCCTCCAAGTCCTCAGCCACCAAGAGCACCTGAGAGAGTCTAACTCAGAGTAACTGTGTGTGGAAGCTTTTTCTGGGTCTGGAGGAGAGGCGGTCCTTACACACTGCTTCAAGCTAATTGGCTAGCATCACCCAAATCCATTGGTTCATTGGACTTGAGAGTGGTCCTGTGTTGAGATCAGAGTTCACACCCTCTGAGAACATACCCTCTTGAGAGCCAGGCAGGTGTGGTTTTGTTTTTTTTTTTTTTTACTGAGGCAATTGGGGTTAAGTGACTTGCCCAGGGTCACACAGCTAGTAAGTGTTAAGTGTCTGAGGTCAGCTTTGAACTCAGGTCCTCCTAACTCCAAGGCCGGTGCTCTATCCACTGCACCACCTAGCTGCCCCGAGGTGTGGTTTTAATTGAATTAAATTTAAGTGAGTTAATCAGGGAAATCAGTCAATCAATCAATCTTAATCCAATCAATCCCCTGGGGGGGGGGCGAGCCCTTTGGGTATTTGCCAAAACCTATTATTTTCTCACAATAGTTAGGATTCAATCCATGTTTGTTCACTGAGTGACAATGCAAAGAATGAAAAATAGAACTGCATGTTAATTGTATGTTAAACTGGGAACTTGTTATGTTAAGTTTGTTTTTAAAAAGTGTATATTTAGAGCAGCTAGGTGGTGCAGTGGACAGAGCACCAGCCCCCTGGAGTCAGGAGAACCTGAGTTCAAATCCAGCCTCAGACACTTAACACTTACTAGCTGTGTGACCCTGGGCAAATCACTTAACCCCAATTGCCTAACAAATAAATAAATAAATAAATAGAGAGAGAAAATAGAGGGGTTAAAGAAGACAAACTTAAGCTGAATAAAAATGACAATCATCATCATAGTTCAAGAAGACATATTTTGCAGAAATGTAGAGGTAAGCAGCAAAGTATTGATATAAGTATTGGGGATTTTAGATATCGGAATCAAAAGTGTTCTAAAGAGAAATAATGTCAGTTCAGAGGTTACATAAAGATTTCTATGCTATTACATCTACATTTTGAAATTAACAGTATGGGTTTATTTTCATAGAGATTTTCATGCTTTTAAGATTGTGTCTTATATTTAGCTTAAAAAAAGGGGGGAGAATATTTGTAAAAGCTTTTTATATTCATGTAGTTAAATGTATATTTTGTAATACTCTTATTAACGTTAAGTTCATATTCATTTAGATTTCCCTAGTTTTAATTTTATTGTCTTTTATTCTTCCATGTGTATTTTGTTGTATTTATTTATCTCTATTTTTGAAATACTGTAAGATGGTTTTGATTTCATAATACAATGTTAATTCTGGGAGCATTGTGCTCCCATATTCTGAGTTGTTTGTTATTGTTATTTTTTTTCTCTCAACTGATTATTTGATCAAACTCTATAAAGCATTTCCCTGGCAAATTCGTTGCCATGGCAAGTGTAAATTGATTCTAGAAATATTATTTTTTGCTTTGTTTGTTTTTTGTTTTTTGGGGTTTTTTGCAGGGCAATGAAGGTTAAGTGACTTGCCCAGGGTCACACAGCTAGTAAGTGTCAAGTGTCTGAAGCTAGATTTGAACTCAGGTCCTCCTAAATCCAGGGCAGGTGCTTTATCCACTGCGCCACCTAGCTGTCCCTAGAAGTATTATTTTTGGTAAGCTTATTAAAAAAAAAAAAGAGGGGAACATTTGTAAAAGTTTTCTTTTTTTTAAAAAAAGTTTTCTTTAAGATTGTGTTGTGGGGGCACAAGAAACCAACCTCAACATTTGTCAAAAGCCGTTCCCTCCGCCTTACCTTGACTTCATGCATGTCTCCCCTCATGTGACAATTCAATGTCTGCTCTTGCATGTATTCCTCTTGTGATATCACATTTTCAAAAATCCTATTTAACCTTTCCCCTTTCCAAATTTCCCTGTTACTGATGATTACACAGCCATCCTCCTAGTCCCCTAGGCTTGCAACCCGGGAATCATCCTTGACTCCTCACTTTTTCTTATCCCCCACATCCAATGTAAAGACCTATTGATGTCATCTTTGCAACATCTCTCAAGTATACCCTCTTCTCCCCTTGGATACTGCTAGCATCCTTTTGATCAGTCAGTTTACCATAAGTCTCTCCCCTCTTCACTCTATTCTCCATTTAACGCTCAAAATGATTAAAAACAGATCTGATATATGTTACCTTTACACTCAATAAACTTCAATGGCTCCCTATTACTTCCAGGATCAAATACAAAACCCTCTGTTTGACATTTAAAATCCTTCCCAACCTGCCCCTGCCCTTCTTCCAGTCTTCTTCTGCCTTAAGCCCCTCCTACATACACTTTGATCCAGTGGCACTAGCCTCCTTGCTCTTCCACAAACAAGATACTCTATCTCTTGGCTCCAAGCATTTTCTCTGACTCTCCCCCATTCCTAGAATGCTTTTCTTTTTCATATCTATCTCCTGGCTTCTCTGGATTCCTTCAAGTCCCAACCAAAACCCTACCTTCTACAAGAAGCCTTTACTAATACTTCCTAAATCTGGTCCCTTCCCTCCATTAATTTTTTTCTATTTATCCTGTAGATAGCTTGCTTGTACATATTTGTTTGCTTGTTGTCTTGCTCATTAGATTATGAGTTCCTTGAGAATGGGGACTGTCTTTTACCCAAGGTTTAGCACAGCACCTGGCACATAGTAGGTGTTTAATAAATGCTTGTTGACTATGAAAAAATTCACATCCCTTCCTCAATACAAGTCCACCCTTGTAACAATTTAGTATATTTCAGTCAACTAGCATTTATTAAGAGCTTATGTGAAAAAAAAAGAAAGAGAAAAAAAGAAAAGAAAAAAGAGCTTATGTGCCCTGCACTGTAGTAAGTGCTAGATATGCAAAGAAAGGCAAAGAGTAGTCCCTGCTCTGAAGTAGCTCATAATCTAATAAGAGGAGACAACATAAAAACAACTATGTACAAACAAGAAATCTACAGGATCAAAGGAAAGGCACTAAGAATAAAGAGGAATGGGCAAAGGCTTCTTACACAAATCAACATAACGACCATGTCTGAAAATGTATGTCCTCAGGGGCAGCTAGGTGGCACAGTAGATAGAGCACCAGCCCTGGAGTCAGGAGTACCTGAGTTCAAATCCAGCCTCAGACACTTAACACTTACTAGCTGTGTGACCCTGGGCAAGTCACTTAACCCCAATTGCCTCACTAAAAAGAAAGAAAAAGAAAGAAAGAAAGAAAGAAAGAAAGAAAGAAAGAAAGAAAGAAAGAAAGAAAGAAAGAAAGAAAGAAAGAAAGAAAGAAAGAAGGAAAGAAAGAAAGAAAGAAAGAAAGAAAGAAAGAAAGAAAGAAAGAAAGAAAGAAAGAAAGAAAGAAAGAAAATGTATGTCTTCTTCTGCACTTCTTCTAGTCTATAACCTTTCTTCCAAGAGGTGGGAAGTAGGTTTCATCATCATTAGTCTTCCAAGGTCATGATTGGTCACTGCTTTTATCAGAGTTTTAAAGTCTTTCAAAGTTGTTTTCTTTATGCTGTTTGGATCATTGTGTAAATTGTTTACTGGTTCCACTCATTTCGCCTTGTTAGTTCATTCATACTTCCCAAGTTTCTCTGAATTCTTCATATTTTTCTTAAGGCACAATAATATTCTATCACATTCATATACTACATTTTTCTTCAAATGTACCCCAATTAGTAATTACCCATTTTGTTTGTAGTTATTTGTAACAACAAAAAAAGCTACTATATATTTGTACATCTGGGGGCTTTCCCGCCCACCTCTCTCGTTCTGACCTCTTTTGTGTATATATCTGCCTAGTAGTAGCATTGCAAGGTCAAAGGATGTGTGTTAAATTGTTTTCCAGAATAGTTGGAACAACTCAATGTTTTACCAATACTGTTCTTTTTTTTTTTTTGTCAGGCAATTGGGGTTAAGTGACTTGCCCAGGGTCACACAGCTAGTAAGTTTTAAGTGTCTGAGGCTGGATTTGAACTCAGGTCCTCCTGAATCCAAGGCTGATGCTCTATCTATTGCACCACCTAGCTGCCCCTACTGTTCTCTTTTCATTTTTTGTCATCTGCCAATTTGAAGGTGTGAAGTACTACCTCTGACTTGTTTTAATACTTAGTTTTCTTATTACTAGTGATTTGGATATTAGCACTTGGTTGTTAATAGCTTGCTTTTCTTCACTTGAGAACTGTCTGTTCATATTCTTTGATCTCTTATCTATTGGAGAATATATTGTTCTAATATTTTTGTATCTATTCCCTGTATATCTTGGACATCAGACTTTTATCAGAGAAATTTGCTGCAAAGATTCCTTCCACCAAGTTAACTGTTTCTCTTCTAATTCTCACTGCATTGATTATGCTCATGAAAAAGCTTTTCCATTTTACATAACTAAAATTATCTATTTTATCTTCTGTGATCACTTCTCTTCCTTGTTAAGAATCTCCCCTTAGTCCATAGTTATAGAAAGTATTTCCTTCTCTAACTAAAAAAAAATCATATACTTGTGTCAGTTGTTTACATGAAGAATGAGAAGGATGTTATGAATAGGATCTTTACCCTCATAAAAAATTCAGCCTGCTGCAGATGGAAGGCTTGGATTGATATGGAAACTGTCTCCCACATAGTCTTGTAGCACCCTAATATAATCCATATGTGATAGTGTGCTGTGTGTCTGGTTTTATCTACATGGATAGCAAAAGACTTGTCCTGATTTTCCCTTTCACTAACATTGGTGCAGCAGTGAACAAAAATCATGTGGCTTCAGGGATGATTAGGAGCTACTATTCTGCAAAGATGTTTTATCAGAGAACAAGGAAACATAAAACAGGACTTTCACACTTTCAAAATGACGTGTTAAAATGGAAAAACCATCAAACTTGAGCCAGGGGGAATTATATTGTTCGCTATAAACTCAAGTTCTATTTTTACTTGAGAAATGTATTTTAATTATCAAATCTAAAGCTGAGAAAAAAAAATTCCCTCACTGAATAAAACGTCAGTAAACACAAGTAGGTAACTACACTTTCCAAAGTGGTAGTACACTGGGAAGATGGTGTGATTTAGAACTAAAATTGACTTTTCTTTTTTGATATTTGTAATTTTTAAAGATAAAATATTAGTCTGGCTTTCAAGGTTGAAAAAAAGTCAAGGTGATACTTGGCAGCAAAGCATAATTCTCAAAATCATTCAAAGTATATGGGAAAGAGAGTTTCAAGAATGGAGGAATATGTCATCTCAAGACCCTACCTCCAGAAATATTTATGTAGTACCTACTGTGTACAGGACACTGGGAACTCAAAGGGGCAGAAGGGGATGGACATAATAAAGGTAATTAACAAAATGAGGTAAGAGAAACCAGTCAGGTGATGAACTTCAAGTCCAACACTTCCTAAGTGCCATTAACATCCAAGACACTGCACCAGACATGGAGATGAAAACTCAGAAATGAAATCATTCCTGTCTCAAGGAACTTAGGTTCTACTGGAAGGGGAGAGAAACCTGCATGTCTATACAAGTAAACACAAAGTAATTCAAAGAGGGAGAACCCTTTAGCTTCCTCCCAACCCCATCCTATTAGTGAATGATAGACAATAAACACCATCGGTGTTGAGGGTTAAGGCAGTCACTGAAAGGCCTTATGGGACTAAAACTAGATCTCTAAGGAAGGTAAGACTTTGGATGAGTTAAACTTAATGGGTGGGAGGGGCAGCTAGGTGGCGCAGTGGATAAAGCACCGGCCCTGGATTCAGGAGGACCTGAGTTCAAATCTGTCCTCAGACACTTGACACTTACTAGCTGTGTGACCCTGGGCAAGTCACAACCCCCACTGCCCTGCAAAAAAATAAAAATAAAAAATTGAATGGGTGGGGCATTGCAGACAAGGGGAAGAATTTGATTGAGTGCTTGCAGGTAGGGGTACACATGACTTATTTGGGGAACAATGAATGGAACACTTTGGGGTAGAGGTTTTATTGGTGTATAGGAAGGGAAGGAGGTAAGGAACGACAGATTGTAGGGTCTTTGTTCCCAGAACTCGTTATCAGCCACACTCTCCAAACCTGTGACTCATTTCTCCTAGAACAGATTCCCCACTGGGATACACAATTCCATTTTTCTATTCTCCCAACCCATTACACTTCCTGGAATCTTTGTTTTGGGCTCCCCAACATCACTGCTCTTCAGCACTGTATTTCGAACAGCCTCGCATGTTTCATTTCTTAATCATGCATTAAATTTCAACCAGCGATAGCTAATAACAGTGATGATGGCAATGTTGATGCTAAGGAAGGAATACTTACCTTTGGGGAGATGGAGCTGCTTTCCTAGTCTGATTGCCATGATGATTCTTTTACCTACTACCCATGAGGTTTTCCTGACCTACTTATGCCTATCCTGGCAGGACAAAGTCAAATGAAGCTCTGCAGTGAATCTGCTGATTCATGGCCCCTAGCCTTCCTGAATAGCCCTCTCTTCTTATATTTTTCCTTTTGCAGGCCATATTATCAACCAATTAGTCAATCAATAAGCCTGCTATGTGCCAGGCACTGTGCTAAACAGCATAAAAAAAAGAGTCAAAAGCTTATATGAACTGGTGTATAGTGAGGGGAGCAAAACCAGGAGAACCTTGTGCACGGTGACAGAAACATTGTTTGATGAAGAACTGTGAAGGACTTAACTATTCTAAACAATACAATGATCCAACACAATCCAGAAGGACTAATGATGAAGCATACTATCCTCTTCCAAAGAAAGAACTGATATTGTTTGAAAACAGACTGAAGCATGCTATTTTTACTTTCATTTTTTAAAATTTTATTTGAGTTTTCTTATACAAAATGACTAATATGGTAATGTTTTACAAAATTGCACATGTATAATCTATATCTGATGGCTTACTGCCTCAGGGAGTGGGGAGGTGAGGGAGGAACAAAATTTGCAACTCAAAACTTTAAATAAAAATGTTTATTAAAATTAAAAAAAGATCAGAGCTGTAGAGAAACTTTGAAGTTCAAAGGAGTGGAAAAAAACCAGAAAGTAAACAATGAACAATGATAAAAGACTACACAAGAATAAACTGCTTATATTTTTTAAAGAAAGTCAAAAGATGGTCCCTGCCCTCAATGAGCTTAAAATCTACTGGGGGTGACAACATATAGAGCAAGCTATATACAGGATAAATAGAACATAATCAAACAGAGGCTGATGTAGGCATCGGACAGCTCCTGACGCTTGCCTTCCAGTATCTTTAACTGTTCTGCCGGCCCTGCCTGTTTATGACCAGCTTTCTCCCCAGTCAGTTCTAACTCTAGGACTCTAATCTCCAGGGTAAGAATCTGTGGAGGAGCAGGGCCACAGTGAAAGGGCAGCAGAGGTCATTCTTTCTCCCATCTTCCTCTATAACCTCATCCCATCTGTTTCCCCATCCACGGTCCCCAGGTCACCCAGGAGAGGGACTGGTAGCAGTTCCATGGAAGTAGCTCTAGGCTGGGAGTAAGGAGAGCTGGCTTTTCCTCCTTACTCTATGCAATCTTGGGCATGTTGGGCAATCTCGTATTCGGTTTTCTCATCTGTAAAATGGGGACAACATAACTGCAAAGGGTGATCTCAGTGGGGATGAGGATTAGAATAGTATGAATTGGTATTTCCCCCACTTGCCATTTTAGCAACTGGAAATCCTGTGTCAAGTCCTTGTTTCCAGTCCTAGAGAAGGATGGGGAAGGGGGTTTTGGGAAGACACAAGCAGATATGCACCAATACACATACACACAGGCACCTCACACTTCAGCTCAAAGCTCTCAGTCTCATATTGCTCCCTCAAGCCATTGGTTTCGATTTGGAGGTTGACAAGCTCCTTATAAATCCTTATAAATCAGGACTGGGCTCCCCCAGTCCTGAGTTTCTCAGGGGAAAGATTATTTGTGTGGCTTCTCATACTTGGTGGGAAATGGGGAGCCCACGGGCTCTCTGTGCTGCACACTGTTATGGTGACAAGCAAGGGACAGCTCGAGGCTCTGTCCTTGGGCAGCTCATAGTCTGGGGACCTAGGCTCCAGTTTTGGGGGAGCTCACAGCTTAGAGGAAGAGCCAACACTCACACATGTGAACACGTATGCTGT
This sequence comes from Dromiciops gliroides, assembly GCF_019393635.1. Taxonomy (NCBI): domain Eukaryota; kingdom Metazoa; phylum Chordata; class Mammalia; order Microbiotheria; family Microbiotheriidae; genus Dromiciops; species Dromiciops gliroides. The sequence continues at coordinate 625,400,934 of NC_057861.1, forward strand.
GAGTATATGGCGAATGCCAAATGAGGGCTGTGTACAACGAGTGAATTAGGAGCTCAGAGGAGGATAAGAGCCCTTTGAACTTTTGAGGTGGTCAGGGCCTGAAAGAATGGGCCAGGGCTGAGTAGAGAAGAGGGGAGGCACTTCAGCCAAGGGAAATGATGTAAGCGAAGGCAATGAGGTGGGGATATGCATGTTCAAGGACATTGAGGAAACTGTAGCAAAACGTGTGTATGAGGAAGGAGGGGGAGATATAGTCTTTTTCACTCGATAGAATTAAGAGGGGTTGGAAAATGTCTTCTGTAAAAGGTGACATTTTAATTTAGTCTACTCAGTAAATAAAAAAGGAGAGAGACTTTACCCACAGTCTTTCAAAAGTTGGAATTCACAGACAGGTAGATTTAAAAAACAAACCAACGGGGGCAGCCAGGTGGCGCAGTGGATAAAACACTGGCCCTGGATTCAGGAGTACCCGAGTTCAAATCCGGCCTCAGACACTTGACACTTACTAGCTGTGTGACCCTGGGCAAGTCACTTAACCCCCATTGCCCAGCAAAAACAAAAAACAAAAAACAAAAAAAACAAACCAACAATATATTCAGTCAGGCCATAAGGCACTTATGAGCTTTGTGACCCTGGGCAAGTCACTTAACCCCAATTGCCTTAAATATCCAGGGCCATCTCCAGTCATCCTTATGTATGTCTTGCCACTGGACCCAGATAGCTCAGGAGAGAGTGAGGTTGGTGACCTTGCACATCCCTACCTCACTTAAATCCAATTCACTGCAAGTCATGACATCACCCCTAGGTCATGGTTCTCTTCCAGAACAAAGGACAAGCAACAAACAAAACCTGTCAGGTGAGGAACTCCAACTCAAATACTTCCTAAATACCCTTAATGTCTAAGACACTGTACTAGGCATGCAGATGCTAACACAGGAACAAAATCATCCCAGTCTCAAGGAACTCTGCTGGGAGAGGAGACCAACCTGTATGTAGAGAAGTAAACAAAAAGTAATTCAAGGAAAGAGAACCCATTAGATTCCACCCAGCCCCCCTCCCATTTACTGGGGTGGGTGGGGGAAGGAGGGGAAGAGGAATCTGGAAAAGCTTCCAAAAGTTGGTGGTGCATGATTAAGACTTCCTGGCTACCTTCTCCCACGGGTCTCATTTATTCTACATCTAAAAGAGAGAACGATTCCTGCCAAAATGGTAGTAAAGGATTGTCTGCTACTGGTTGTTGGCAAGACTTGGTTAATTTAATTTAGCTAAGAATGCAATAAATTGAAAACTTGATTACAACATGCCACAAAAATGATTCATTTGGAATAGACTGTTATTTTAGTTTTTTGTTTGAGGTAGATTTATTTTAAACTAAGCAGGAAAATGCATTATTTTTACTGTTGTGATTTTATGCCTAGGCACTTAGGTCAGTCAACAACATTTTAGTTTTAGCAACCAGAGAACTATTTATAGAGGAGATTCTTGTTCAGGTTCAGGTTGGACTATATGCCCTCTGATGTCTCTTTCAGTTCTGAGATTCTGAAACAGTATACCAGAGGTGCACGTTTACATACCAAACCAGCTTTCCCACTTTCCACAGAGCTCTTAGACTTGAAACCTTTCTTTACCTGGCAGAAGGAATAGTTGCTATTGTCTAATCAACCTTATCGTCCTCCCCTCCTGTGGACACACCAATAAAACTCAGGTGAAAAGCTTATCTGGCCAAAGTCAGAAGCCTATTTTCAAATTTCTACTGAAATAAGCAGCATGTCTTTATCTCCCTTGAGCACAATAATTCACTTGTTTCTGTATTTGGCTCTTACAACTTAGAAAATAGTTTGGGGGCTTTTTCTTCTTTTAGCTCCTAAAATCACTCACACACACATACACAGACATACACACCCCTATTTCTGTACTCTTCCTGTGATTCAGGGATGGGAGATGACTCAGTTAATTATCAGGGCTACACACAGAGATAGGATGAGGTAACCTTTCCTTTGATTCTTTTGGCCCGTTCTCAATTCTGATGCTCTCAGTGGTTATATCAGTTTATAATTATATTCATCATCAATTATGCCATATGCTAATTTTCACCCTGCCTGAAACTGTCATAACCCCTTTTTTCTATTCACTTACCTGTCTGTTTCCCTCTAAAATGTGAGAGACTGTCTAAATTGCCATAGAACCCAAGCACTATCTTACGTGTTTCCCCAGGTTAATGGGGATTGAAATTCTGCTGGTTAAGGATTTTGTCATTCTTTATGTTCATCCAGTGCTAATACAATACACTGTGGTTATCCAACTACACTCTCTCATTGTTGTAGTGAAAAGGGCTTTGGAATTGGTGTCAGAAGACCTAGATTCCATTATGAAAACTGTTGTTTCCTAGCTCTGTGACCTTGGGGCAAGTCATTTAACCTCTGTGCTTCAGTTTCAACTGTAAAATGGGGATAATGAGCTCTACACAGTCTATCTCACAAGGTTATTGTGAGGATCAAATAAAATCACAAAAGAATCACAGATTCTCAGAGCTGGAAAGGACCCTCCCAGGTTTTCTCCAGTGGTTGAACAGAAATAATTTCTTCAACATAGTTATGTGCTCTTGGCTTGAAGAGCTCTGGAAATGGGGAACCCACTACTTAATGAGGCAACCCATTCCATTAAAACAACAACAAAAACAGATCAACTGTGATAGACTTAACTATTTTCAGCAATACAATTATCCAAGACAATACCAAAAGCCTTATGGTGGAAAATGCTCTCCACATTTAGAAAAAGAACCATGGAGTCTGAATGCAGACTGAAGCATACCATTTTCACTTTTGTGGTTGCTTTTTTGTTATTGTTCTTGTTTATTCTTTCTTGTAGTTTTTCCTTTTGTTCTGATTAACGTGGAAATATATTTAACATGATAGTAATGTGTAACCTATATCAAATTGCTTGCTGGTCTTGGGAAGGGAGGGTGGGAGAAAAATTTGAAACAAAAAATATCTTTACATGTAATTGAGAAAAATTATAAATAAAATTTAAAAAACAATAACAGTTCTCTTAGGAAGGTTTTCCTTATTTTGCATCAAAATTTACCTCTATAGGACTTAGACTTATTATTCCTACTTCTGACTTTAGGACTAAGCAGAAATCGAATCCTTCACTTCAGTGAACATTTATTAAGTGCCTACTATGTTCCAGGCACTGTGCCGAGTAAGGGGGTTACAAAAAGAGGCAAAAGACAGTCCCCGGTTCCCAGTTTGAAGACAGAGTTGTGTAATGGAAAGAACCATGGGGGTGGGGTTGGAGTCTATCAAGCAGCGCCATTTACTCCATTTACACCACAGACAAATCATTTTGCCTCTCTTTCCCCCTCATCTATGTAATGGGGAGAATCTCGGTACTATCCAACTTATTACAGGGTAACTGTGGGAAAAACCGTTTTTAAACAAACCTAAGTTAATAAAGCATGTGCCTTCCTTCGGGAAAACAAAATAATCCAAACAAAACACTCCCTACTGCCAGGTGTTCCTTTAATAGACATTTAATAAAGCACCTACTATGTGCCAGGCACATCCCCAGTTCTTCGTTTTTGAGACAGTTTCTAGTCCCTTCGGTTGCCCTCTTCCGTGTGAAAGCGCTTTGTAAACTTGTCAAAGGTGAGTTAGCTGTGGGACAAAGATGCTTTCTTAGCTCGCCTATAGTAGTCAGATCACAGCAGGACTGTTCTTCTCTCCGCACAGCCCAGATTCCGGGTAGCAAGACCTTGGCCATGACCTGCTCCCCGGGAGTTCGAGCCAATAAGCTTCTGTTCCCCAGTCGGGTCCTGGGCGGAGGGGAGGGGGCGGGATGTAGAGAGAGGAATGCGGGGCGGCTCCCCTGAAACAAGGGCAGAGTGGGGTGTGTCTGTGGTGGGGCTGTGGAAAGGAGGACCGCAGACCCAGCCTCCTCCCCACCCCCTCCCCCGCCCTTCCAAGCAGACGCGGACCTGCCAGGCCACGCTAGGACTTCAGAGATCATTTCAGTCAGGAGGGCGCCTCTCATTTTAGCCTAGAATCCCGGAGAGATGGCTGCTACGAGAGGCAAGAGGATGACAGACGCTCCGGCTGGTCGGGGCGGTCCCGGGCACTAAGGCCATTGCCGTGCTGCACACCGTCAGTCACTGTATGGGGAAGGCTGCCTCTCCTTGAGGACGAGGACAGCACCAATCCTCCCAAGGGCTGTGGGGGAGGAGGCTGGGAGCCAGCGCGGTCCCAGATCTCTCCATCATTCAGCACCACCTCCGCGCACCCCGGCACAAGGCAATAAGGTGACGTCACCGCCCAGGCAGCAGCGACGGTGGCGGCCCCGCAGTTCTCATTTCAACCCTCGCCCTCCCCCAGAGGGAGAACCACAGGGCTCCCTGGTATGTCCCTGGGGCTCAGCACCTGGGGTAGCCCTATACCCACACTTCCACCTCCTTTTTCGAGAAGGCGGAGAGAAAGACCCTGGAGCGTGAGGAAGGAACCAGCTCAAAACTCTCAAGTTTCCACGTAGCGATCTAGCCATTCTGGCGCCCGCCGCAGCAGGGCCTAGCCCAGCCGCCGCGCCGCTCTTTTATAGTCATCCCACAGGGGGCGGGGCCAATCCCGACGCCCAAGAACGTATTGACGCCACGCGGCTGGGAGAGGGGGCGGGGCTAAGGGCTTGGGCTCCTCTGCCTCCCGACTCTGCTACCCTCCGCCCCCTCAGCTCCCGGGATCGAGTCCGAGATTAGAGTGGCCAGGCCGGTGGGTTCTCCCCTTAGGCTTGCCGGCCTGTCACCTCACTCCAGCCCGACCCCATCCCAGCCCTTTTCCTCCCTCCCTCATCGTGGGCCTCTTCCCAGCCGCCATGGGCCCCCCCGCGCCGCTCCCGGCGTGTGTGGAGAGATGAGGGCGTCGGTGGTCAAGATGGATGCTGGGGCCCGACGGCCCCAGCAGCAGCATCGCCTGCTCCCGGCGCTGGAGAGTCTGGTGGTCCCTGAAGAGCAGCGGCGCCCGCACGGATGCAGTGATGCTCGCGGCAGCCGCCGCCGCCGCCCGTCCTCCTCCTCCTCCTCTTTCTCCTGCTGTGTCTGAGGAGGTCTTTTGTCTGCGTCCGAAGCCGCAGGGAATCACCCGCCACGCAGACCCACCGTCGCGGGCCGCAGCCTCGCCTCGGCTGTGAAGGGGTGGGGGCGGGGTGGGGGCTGGTTCTCAGTCGCTGGCCGCCCTGGTCAATTTCCTTCCCATGAAAATGGAGCCGGATTTATTCGTGACTCTGTCCGCATCAGCCGGGCCCACGTCGGACTCCCTGCTGACATTTGGGGACCTGTTTCCAGAGCAGAAGGGGAATTACTTCCTCATGGACCTGGAGAAAGTGTCGGAGGAATCTAGGGGACAGGTGCCCGGTTCGGATCTGGTGCTGCTTCCTCCAGAGACCCCCCCACAGCCCTCGGTGCTTTTAGGGCCTGTTCTGCAGGAAACGGCGTCTGTGGCTTTCCAGCAAGTTTTGGGGGAGGTGAAGCTCCACCAGGACTTATTTTCTGAAGGACCCATCAAATATTTGTATCGGTTAGAAAATCAGGAACTCTGTCTTTTGGACCAAGAGACCAATACCCCTGTCGCTGACATAAATCAGGATTTACCTGTTAGTGACAAGCAGATGTCTTTGCTAGATGTGGTTAATAAAGATTCTTCTGAGGAGGATTTTAATACAGCTATTACCTTGGTGCAGGATCCGGTAGGCTCCGACCGGTTAACAGGTTCTGAAGAGCCGGAACAGGAGGACCTTTATGCACTTGATTTGGGCCCACCTCGGTCACCTCCACAGGATTTACAATTGAGCATAGAATTTAGGGAGCAGCAATCATGTACGGAAAACTGCCTTCAAGAAAGTGATGACATTCTTCAGGATCAAAGAGATTTTTACTTAGGCATGGACCAGGCTGCTTGCCCGGACCCCAAAACCCAGCTCTCAGGACTTGATCCAGTTTTTTCCTGGACTAAAGAGCCAGAGGATTATGTGCCCGGAAGATGCCAGAAAAGTGTTTCATTAAGTGCGGAGGACTTAAATCATAGTTACCAAATTAGTAATGAAATAAACTTCTTTCCCTCTTTCACTACTTCCACTTTGTGTGATCTGAAGTTAGATATAGTTCAGAATAACCTGGGCCAATCCTCTGATTTCAACCAGACTGAACCAATTCCAAATGAGCCTTCAGGGTGTCAGGAAGATGTCCCTCGACTCAGAGCTGTATTTGATGCCCTAGACAGAGATGGGGATGGTTTTGTCCGAATAGAAGAGTTTGTTCAATTTGCTACAGTTTATGGTGCAGAACAGGTAATATAATCTGAAATCTCTCTGATTTAGGTAACTTGTTTGTATGTCCTTGAGTATGTGTCTCCTATAATACTTTCTATTTCATCTGAAAATTTATCTCTAAAAGAGCTTCTTCCATCATGAACAAACAATATATCTGTTTACACTAAATATAGGGCAATCTTAAAATGTATGTAACAAAGATAATAGCTTTGGGAGTTTATTTTCTCCCCAATTGGAGTATCCTTTATCTCTGATAATACTTCATTGAATCCTCTTAAACCCCACCCCCCTCCCAATTTTGGTTTTGTGTCACTCCGGTACAAATACAGTAAATATCTTATAGACCTAGTGAGAATAATTCTTATTAATTTAAGCACAGAATAGTCTTGGATGTTAAATTTAAGGGGTCAACCTTAACCAAAACCCTGGAATTAAATAGCTGAGATTTCGGGGGTGAGGGGGTATGTTAAGGTAATACATTAAAGGTAAGGACCCATACAATCCCAATTTTGTTGGAGCAGTTTTAAGGTCCTATTAGTGGCTTCTAGTTTTGAAGTTATTTTAAAATGTATGATTAAGAATTTTTCTGAATAATGGGGAGTTTTTATTTATTTTGAGCAAGGAAAAATAGAGTAATTTTCCCTTACTTCTAATTTATTTTCTGCCTATGCTTCTTGGAATTATTTAATTACTAAATGCACAAATTAACAGATGATTAGTATTCGAAGGGAAGGTTGAGTTTGAACCAGCTACCTCTGGAACCTCAGGCAAACTCCCTCTGCCTGAGCTACCAGGCAGGAAGCTCAAGGGCTCTGTACAGTCAGCAAGCAGCCTTTTGGCTTGGCAGCCAGAGCCTGCAGTGATGCTGCTGCTGGGTGGGATTCCTCCTCCTGCCTGTCAGTTCTTCGCTCTTCCTCTTCAACTCGGTGGCCTCCTCACAGGGCTTCTCTCCAGCAGGAGCTAATCATGGTATATTGTGGATCCAGATTTGGAAGGAACCTCAGAGACCAGCTAGGGTGACTCCCTTATTTTATAGATGAGGGAAGTGAGGCCCAGAGAGTTTAAATTACTCACCCATTCTCCTCTACTCTACCCCCTCCCCCGTTTTACAATTAGGGAAACTGAGGCCAAACAATTATTTTCCCCATGACTAAACTAGTCACCCAATAATAGTAATAATACCATTTTAAGGTTTGCAAAGCATTTAGCTTAGAGCAGACTCGTGAGGTGGGTTTTGCAAGTGCTATTACTACCTTCAATTTATAGATAAGGAAACTGAGGCACTGAGCAGTAAAGGAATCTGACCATGATCACAAAGCTAGTAAGTGTGGGATTTGAATGATTCCAAATCCAGTAATCTGTTACCATGATCTCCTAATGCTTCATATGCATTCTTTTTATACATGCCTCTAACTATACATAGGAATTGTCTTAAGTTTTATTACAAGATTTTATTAGTGGTGGACATAATTAAGTTTTTAGTTTACCTTAAGCATTCCACTAGTTTTTCCAGAAACCTCTCATTAAACATTGTCTGATGATTACATTCTTTGAAATTTTTAAACATTGTCACAAGTTCTTATCTTAAGTGGTCCATAAGTTACCATCCTTTTCACCAAACAAGGCTCATCATTTTCAGACATATTTGCATTTGTGTAGATAGCACAAAATCATCACGGTTCTTATGTGACCTTGCTCATAGCAAACTTAGAAGGCTATTTCCCCATTCTTTTGTAAACTACAGGGTAATAACAATTTCCTATATGTGGTTCTGATAGAATTTTATACTTTGCTGACATCTTTCCTGTACATGTTAGCATTAAATTGGACATTAAAGCATATTCATGGGGCAGCTAGGTGTCGCAGTGGATACAGCACCGGCCCTGGAGTCAGGAGTATTTGAGTTCAAATCTGGCCTCAGACGCTTAACACACACTTACTAGCTGTGTGACCCTGGGCAAGTCACTTAACCCCAATTGCCTCACTAAAAAAAAACAAAACATATTCACAATTTGAGCAGAAATCCTTTTAAAGATAAAATATAGTATCAGCTATTCAGGATACTGTTTACTTACTGTAATTATCTTTGTAAATCAGCCCTACCTATAACAACATGATATTTATGATATCTGTTTATTTATTTAGAATTTATATTTTCCCAAATTACATGTAAAAACAAATTTTGGCATCAATTTTTTTTTAACTTTGTATTCCAAATTATCTTCCTCCCTCTCTCCCCCTTGGCCCAAGAACTCAAGCAATTCAATATAAGTTATACATGAGTAGTCATGCAAAACATTTCCACATTAGTCAGGTTGTGAAAGAAAACAGACAAAAACAAAACTTATTTATGATATCCGTTGTTCAGAGCTGTAAATACATGTCAGTATAGCTATATCATAGTTCATTGAGTCTAGCCCAGGAAGGTATGGAGTAGGCTACTTAAAAAAAAAGTCTCTATGTTGTCAATTCCAAATGACATCAAACCTCCTCTCCCTCTGCCTCTACCCCCAACCCCCTCCTTGTAACAAAAAAGTATATTTAAGCAAAACAAACCAACACCTTGGCTTTGTGCCTTATTTCATACTTAGTATGGTAGAAAGTGAGTCAGAGGATTTGCCTCTTATGCATACTACCTGAGTGACCTTGGGTAAATCACAATCTCCCAGGGCCTCGTTTTCCTCATCTGTAAAATGGACTGTATGGCTTCCATGGCTCTTTCCAGCTCTAGATCCATGACCTGTAAATGTCCCCCACTAATCAGAGATTTCTGATGTCTTTCAGGGTTTTCATTACACTGTCGTGGTCATTGCCCAGAGATTGTTCTCTTTTTCCTGCTTATTTTGCTCTACCTCTGTTTATACAAGTCTTATTCCTCTGTAGTCTTTGTAGTTGTCTTTTCTTATGGGGCAAATAATGTTACATTAATGTAGCATGATTCATTCAGCCATTGCTTAATTGATGAGCACCCCCTTTGTTTCAATTTTTTTTCTTGTTGCCACGGAAAATACATGAGATCTTTCTGTCTTTGATTTCCTAGTGTTACATGTCCAATGGTGATTTCCCTGGGTCTGATGGTACATAAAGTTTAGTGCCCTTTCTAGGAATTTATAGATTTTGTTCAGGAATGGTCAGATCAATTAATAATTCTAATAACAGTGCATTGATGTGCCTGCCTTCCCAAAGCCCCTCTAACATTTATCATTTTTGTCTTCTGGTGCTTATTTGCATCCTGAAAGTATCTATTAATTTCAGTTATTAAATGACATATACATCTGCTTTTGAAGGTCATCCTTATGTTAGTATTTCTATCTGGAATGAGGGGTATAGCTGAGAAGTGACACATCTACCAATTCCACATTTACCATATTGGGCATCTCTATGGTAGTGCTGTTCCTGTTTCTATTTTGAAGCTTTTTCTCTTTGCCATGTGGACTTGACAGTACCTTTGTTTTTGGTTTCTATATAATTGTGTGATTTTTTAAACCATTGCCTGTGCCCTATAACTTCAGAATGTAGATGGGTTTCAGTTTGTACTTGTGAAAATACTTCTTATACAGATCATTAAGTTCCAGCATTGTGTGGAATCTTGGTATAGGGTAGCCAGCATAGCCTAGTAGAATAGAATGCTGACTTGGAGTCAGGAAATCCTAGGTTCAAAGCCTGCCTCCAAAACTTACTAGCTGCATGACCAAGGGTAAATCATTTAACCTCACATTCTCTTCATCTATAAAATGAGGATAACAATATCTATACCATTATTTTACAGGGTTGTTGTAAAGGCTCAAATGAGTGAATGTGTATAACCTGCTTTGCAAACCTTAGAACAAAATAGAAACATCAGTTATTTTTATTATCAAATAGTTCCACTAAATTTTCCTACATCTTAGGTTCTCTTTCTGGTTTCTTATTTATCTTATATGATTTCTATAAATTACATGTCCTCATTTAATAGCTAGAAAATACTTTGAGAAAAGTTTCATCTTACCGACTTCTAGATCCTTAAAATAATATCCATTTGGAGGACTCCTTGTCTTCCCTTTATTGGTTACAGTAAGAAAAGTTTGAATTGTTATTTAGTGGGTTGGTATAACAATGAATGAATCAATTCAATGAATATCTCATAAGGAGCTACTGTGTGCAAGACTGAAACTTACCTCCTTCATGGCATAAAGGTGACTGGATTCTTAAAAACTATGCTGGTGGGGCAAATTTTACCAAGCTGGAAGACATCAATTATAAGCATATTATTTGGTAGTATATAATCACAGAGAAAGTGAAGAATAGTTGATATTTAGGTAGCAGTGTTTTAAAAAGGTCAAACTTTTGTAATAATTGGTAAGGTAGCTAATACAAGGGTTATTATATGAATTTGATAGATTAAGAAACAGCAAGATTGAAGTGACTTGGCTGTGGTCTTGAATCCAGGGTCACTGTCATTTCCATTGTACCATGCTCCCCTTTAAAAAAAAAGTCATTTTGGGATTTGAATCTTGAGTCTCCTCTTTACTTGGCAAATATTTTAACCAACACTCCTGTTCTACAAGCAGATCAATAGGCAAAATAATACCTTGACAAAACTTTAGAGTGAAAAGAGACTTTAGAGCTTACCTGGTCCATCTAATTAAGTTACAGGAAAAACAAATATTAAAAAATCTTGCTTTAAAAAAATAAAACTCAGGGGCAGCTAGGTGGCGCAGTGGATAGAGCACCTGCCCTGGAGTCAGGAGTACCTGAGTTCAAATCTGGTCTCAGATGCTTGACACTTACTAGCTGTGTGACCCTGGGCAAGTCACTTAACCCTCATTGCCCCACCAAGGTCCCCCCCCCCCCAAAATTTATAAAGTCTGGTCAAATGATAGCACAGGTTTATTGACTACTGTCAAATGACTACTGGCTAATTTAATAGTTAAATTTTCATTTGATTACTGTTTTAATTTGTTATTCTAACAAGTATATTTTTAAAAATTTTGTTACTATTTTGTTTTTATTGCCAGTCATTTTCCCTTACCCCTCTCACACCATACCAATTGAACCCTTCCTTGTAACAAATAAAAACATTTGAGTAAGACCAATTAACATAGCTTCTGACAGTGTATACCCAATTCTAACAAATGTTAAATTTATTCACTGTTGTAATTCCCCTTTATTACTGCTGGGTCTTGTCTATGGTAGGCACAAATAAAATAAACTTTGAATTGAATCAGCATGAAAGTAATCTTAGGTCCAAGATATCATGTTTATTATCTTAAATAAGCAGCTTGTAGTGCAGGCATATATAAAATAAATATCTTTTTCCGTTTCCTCGACAATGTTATGATACATTTGAATTTTATTATGTCATCTTGTGACAGATCAGGTGTGGTATAATGTAACTTGGTTTCAAAAGAAATTAAGTTGAAGTCATGTGAAAAGAAAGAGAGGACTATAAATAAATCTCTCTATATTTTTAAAAGTAGATGGTATAAATGATTTCTTCTTTAAACATTAAATTGTCCTTGTTTACTATAAATTATAAAAGTATGTTATAAGAAAGGTTCACTTATCAATCACAACTTCTCAGGACAAAAAAAAAGGTTGAATTTAAATTTTACTTAATTAAAAAAATAGATGTAACTAGACACTAAATTTATGTCCAACAGAGAAGGCCATACATGAAAAGAATCATATACTTTCCAGTGACTTTGGGTGGAAAGTACCAGTCATTGTCCTTTTCAATAGTCATGGGAATGGAGTTACTTTCAGGAAGAACTTTGTTAATGTTCACCTCAGTGCCACTATTGATGGGGGGTGGGTGGGTAAAATAACTCATTTTCCTCCCCCATCCAGTTAGGCTTTTTGTTGTTGTTGTTTTGCTACCCTTCTTACTACCTACTAAGAACCTTCCTGCTTCCATGATTCTTTAAAAAAATTTTTTCCAATTACATGTAGTCTCTTTTTTTTTTTTTTTCTGGTGAGGCAATTGGGGTTAAGTGACTTGCCCAGGGTCACACAGCTAGTAAGTGTCAAGCATCTGAGGCCAGATTTGAACTCAGGTCCTCCTGAATCCAGGGCTGGTGCTCTATCCACTGCGCCACCTAGCTGCCCTTCCAATTACATATAAAAACAAATTTTAATATTCAGTTAAAAAAATTTTGAATTCCAAATTGTCTGTCTCCCTCCTTCCCCTATTACCTTATTTGAGAAGGCACTCTATTTGATATGTTATACACATGCAGCGATACAAAACATTTCCACTTTAGTCATGTTGTGGAAGAAAACATTTAAAAAAAAACACAACCCTGCAAGAAAAATGAAGTTTTAAAAGTATACTTTGATCTGCATTCAGACTCTGATTGCTCTTTCTTTCTCTGGAGGTGGATAGCATTTTTCATTACAAGTTCTTCAGAAATGTCTTGGATCACCGTATTGCCAATAATAGCCAAGTCATTCACAGTTTATCATCATATAATACTGCTGTTACTGTATGAAATGTTCTGGTTCTGTTCATTTCACTTTGCATAAGTTCATGTAAGTCTTTCCAGGTTTTTCTGCTACTCTTTCTTTGTTTCTTTGTTTCTTTGTTTCTTTTTTTTTTTTTTTTGGTGAGGCAATTGGGGTTAAGTGACTTGCCCAGGGTTACACAGGTAGTAAGTGTCAAGTGTCTGAGGTCGGATTTGAACTCAGGTCCTCCTGAATCCAGGGCCGGTGCTCTATCCACTGTGCCACCTAGCTGCCCCTACTCATTATTTCTTATAGCATGATGGTATTCTATCACAATCATATATCACAACTTATTCAGTCATTCACCAATTGATGGACATCCCCATACTTTCCAATTCTTTGTCATCACAAAAGAGCTGCTATAAATATTTTTGTATATGTGGGTCCTTTTCCCTTTTTTATGATCTCTTTGGGATATAGACCTAGTACTGGTATTGCTGGGTCAAAGGGTATGTACAGTTTTATAGCCTGTTGGGCATAACTCCAAATTGCTCTCCAGAGTAGTTGGATCAGTTCACAACTCCAACAACAGTGCTTTAGTGTCCCAATTTTCCCACAACCTCTCCAACCTTTGTCATTTTCTTTTTCTGTCATATTAGCCAAACTGATATATGTGAAGTGGTACCACAGAGTTGTTTTCATTTGCATTTCTCTAATCAATTGCGAGTTAGAGTATTTGCTGGGTGCAGGGGAGTTCTGAAAACTACCTATTCATATCGTTTGGCTATTTATTAATTGAGGAATTACTTCTTTTAAACTTGACCCAATTCTCTCTATGTATTTGAGAAATAAGGTCTTTTTTTATAAAGAGAAATAAGGTCTTTATCAGAGAGTTTAGTTGTAAAATTTTTTCACAGTTATGATTACTAACTGTATTTCACACCCTCCATTCCATTTTCTTTTTTTTTTCCTTTTTTTTCTTTTAAAATTTTTTAAAAGGCAATTGGGGTTAAGTGACTTGCTCAGGATCACACAGCTAGTGTCAAGTGTCTGAGGTCGAATTTGAACTTAGGTCCTCCTGAATCCAGGGCCGGTGCTCTATCCACTGCGCCACCTAGCTGCCCTGCTCCATTCCGTTTTCCCCATTTATTCTTCTCTTTCTTTTTCCTTTCACCCTGTCCCTCCTCAACTGTTTTGCTTCTGACCACTGCCTTTCCCAGCACCCTTCCCCCTTCTCTTATCCCCTTCCTGTCCTAAGTGCCTGTAGGGCAAAGTATATTTCTATATCCAATAGAGCATATATGTTATTCTGTGTTTGAACCATTTCTGATGAGTTAGGTTCAAGCATTGTCTGCTATCCCACCTTATCTTCCCCTCTGTTGTATCAGCTCTTTGATGCCTCTTTTATGGGAAATAATTTACCCCATTCTACCTTTCCTTTCCCCCTTCTCCCAATCCACCCCTTAATTTGAGTTTTTTAGATATCCCATCGTAGTCAGTTCACACTGATCCTCTCTGTCTATGTATACTGCTTCTAACTGCCCTAATAATGATAAAGTTCTTAGGAGTTACAAATATTATCTTCCCATGTAGGAATGTAAATAGTTTAATCTTATTGAATCCCTCTTACCTGTTTATCTTTTTATTTTTCTTTTGACTCTTATATTTGGAAATCAAATTTTCTATTCATCTTTGGTCTTTTCATCAGTAGTGCTTCAAAGTCCTCCATTTCATTAAATATCCATTCTCCCCCCTCCCCCTCGCCCCAAGGATTATACTCATTTTTGCTGGCTGGTGATTTTTGGTTGTAATCCAAACTCCTTTGCCCTCTGGAATATCATATTCCAAGTCCTCTGATCCCTTTATGTAGAAGCTACTAGGTCTTGTGTTATCCTGACTATGGCTCCACAATATTTGAATTGTTTCTTTTTGACTGCTTGAAATATTTTTTCCTTAACCTTGGAGCTTTGGATTTTGGCTGTTAAAAATTCCTGAGAGTGTTCATTTTCCTATCTCTTTCAGGAGATGATCAGTAGATTCTTCTATTTTCTTTCTTTCTCTCTGGTTCTAGGATATCAGGGCAATTTTCCTTGATAATTTCTTGAAATATGTCTAGGCTCTTTTTTTTTTTCAGACCAAGGCTTTTATTTACTCATTTCTTGCATTTAAAATATTCTTCGATGACATCTTTGGCCTGAGATTCCTTGCCATAGTCTTTAACAACAACGCAACTGCAGCCAACCACTTTGTGGGGCTTCCCCTCTCTGTCAATTTTACAAAGGCCTACCCACTCACCCAGCTTCTTGTTGTCATCAACCTTAATCAAGTTAATTTGGTGCTCAGCACACAGGGCTTCAACCAATTTTACATACATAGGTTCATCACAGTTGGAAGCAAGAACACAAAGATGGGCTTGGCGTTTGTCCAAGGCTTTGGCGGCTTCACGAATTCCACAAGCTAGGCCATCGTGGATGAGTGCGGTCTTCAGCACTTCTTGTAGAGCGGTATTAACATCCATTACACCTCCAGCAGCAATGTTTTCCTCGGCCATGGCAGCGGTTCACGGGTGAAGCTAAATCTTGAAAACACCCGGGAGCCTCTGCCTCCCGCTTGATTCAGTGGCGACAGGGAAAGAGCTAGGCTCTTTTTTGATCATGGCTTTCAGGTAGTCCACTAATTCTTAAATGATCTCTCCTGGATCTATTTTCCAGGTCACTTGTTTTTTTCCCCAATAAGATATTTCACATTTTCTTCTATTTTTTCATTCTTTTGATTTTCTTTGATTGTTTCTTGATGTTTCATGGAGTCATAACTTCCAGTTGTCCAATTTTAATTTAATTTAATTTTTTTAGTGAGGCAATTGGGGTCAAGTGACTTGCCCAGGGTCACACAGCTAGTAAGTGTTAAGTGTCTGAGGCCGGATCCGAACCCAGGTACTCCTGACTCCAGGGCTGGTGCTTTATCCACTGTGCCACCTAGCTGCCCCCAATTTTAATTTTTAAGGAATTATTTTATTTAGTGAGCTTTTGTACCTCCTTTTCCATTTGTTTTTCACTTCAGTGAATTACTGTATATATTTTTCCATTTGGGAAATTCTGCTTTCTTTTTCGTGGATATTAGTGTCTCTTTTACCATTTGATCTATTCTGTTTTTTAAGGTATTACTTTATTTAGTATTTTTGTGCCTCCTTTATCAAATTGTTGATTTTTTTTTCATGATTTTCTTTCATCATTCTCATTTCTGTTCCAAAATTTTCCTCTATTTCTCTTATTTGATTTTTAAAATCCCCTTTGAGTTCTTCCAGGAATTATTTTTTGGAAACCAATTCATATTTTTCCTTGAGGTTTTGCTTGTAACTGTTTTGACTTTTTTTGTCTTCTAAGTATTTGTTTTGACCTTCCCTGTCACCCTTTTTATGGTCAGGTTCTTTTTTGTTGTTGTTTACTCATTTTCCTGCCTATTTCTTGACTTTAAAAAAAAAATGTGTTCATTTATTTTTTTGGTAGGGCAATAAGGGCCAAGTGACTTGCCCAAGGTCACACAGCTAGTGTCAAGTGTCTGAGGCCAGATTTGAACTTGGGTCCTCCTGAATCTAGGGCCAGTGATTTATCTACTGCCCCACCTAGCTGCCCCCCTATTTCTTGACTTTTAACTTTATGTTAAAATTGGTCTCTGTTCCTGGGGTGGAAGGAGCACTGTCCCAAGCTTCAGGTTTTTTATGCTACTGTTTTCAGAGCTAGTTCTGAGGGTCTGTAAATTTTCAGTTCTTTGAAGGTGGTATTATTTAAGGAGAGGTGTAGTCATTGCACTCCTGGCTTGTGCCTTTGTCTGTGAGCAACCACAAACATTCTTTTCTGTCCTGGGGCTGTCACCAGGATCCCTGCTCCCCCGCTCCCCTGCACCCACACACTCTAGTGTTCTATTACTTCTCCTCACCTTGGGACTAGGATCCAGAACTAAGTATGGGTAGTACAACAGCATACTACACCCAGTGCTAACAAATCTCTTTCTGACCAGTTGTTGACCCCTGTATAGTCTATGGGCTGAGCCCTCTAGAAGCTACAACTAGCTGATAGACAACACCTGAAGCTGACTTGCTGTGGCATGGCCTGTGCTACACAGCACTCTTCTGTCACTCCAGTGAGACATACCTTTCCTTCTGACCTTCTAAATTCTCTTGGGCTAGATAATTGTTTCACCCTGTCATTTTATTGGTTCTGCTGCTTCAGAATTTGTTTTGAGATATTATTTTAAAGTTATTTGAAGGGGAATTTGAGAAAGCTTAGGTGAACCCCTGCCTTTACTCCATTGGCTTGGCTCTGTCCCTTTCCATCATCCTTTTGATAGGAGTTAGAACCCTTTTTTTGTGCTAGGATTACAGATAGGAGCTCTTTTGAGTGCTATAACTATCCTCTTTCAGCTTTTATGAATGTTGTGTTTTGCTCCTTGCTATAGTCATAACCCTTGGCAAATGGTAGGTGTTTTGGTCTAGGGACTAAAGTGTAGGGGCAATAAAGAAGGCTATTCAATGCTAAAAACTCAATAAAGTTTTTTTTTTTTGATGGAGACCACACTTAAGTAAGGAGCAATATTAAACTCAAGTGGTACTATAGCTAATTCTTTTCTTTAGACTCTGAAAGCAGTCCAAATATTAATACATTTAGAGTCAATAGCTAACAAAATAATTGTGGAGAAACTCAGGTTTTTTTTTCTGTTATTAAATTTGTTGAATCTTTCAGAATGTTGAATTAATATGTTCAGTTGCCTGCTGTTATTGGATTGCTTATTCTTATTAATTGCATGAACTTTCATTAGAAAATGCTTGTAGTTTTCTAAAAGTTTTGCTACTCATGACAATAACCTTCATCATCCTCTAAACTACTATATTTTTAATTAATTTCCCAGGGAAAAGTATGATACTATAAATAAGCGAAAGAAAGGTTAGATATTTTAAAAGAATTGTTTTACTGGGTTCAAGGGCTTATGGAGGAAAAGGGATTTTAGGGAAGAGTTCAGTATACCCTAAATAAGATTGTCTTTGGCAAAAAGAAATTACTTGAATAAATACCTCTTTGTCAATTTGAATCAAAATGCTTGATGTTTAAGTTTTATATACTGCTTCTAGTGAACTTGAAACAACTTAAGAGGGAGAGTTGATTCTTTTTTGAGTTGGCATTGCTCTGGTCACATTTTTGGTGGGGTGTTTCTGTTTTTCATAAATTTTAGAATCAAAACAAAAATTGAGTCCAGCTGTCCTATCTTGGTTTAGTGCTTGTGCTACTGGGACATGTGTTCCAGCTGCTGTTTTGTACTGAAAGCTGCTGAAGAAGATCCATGGAGTGGGCAGGGCACATTGTACGGTAGTGGACATTTAAGAGCCCTAAGATCTTCTGCTGTGAGATTTTATAATATTGATGATTTTAAGTTTTAAGGGCATAAAAACTTGGAGAATTTTTAAATAATAAAGACAAAGATGACAGATTATTCATTTTAGACTCAGTATTGCCACAGTGTTAATTTATACTCTTTCCCACTCACAGCTTTCCTTGTCTTGAAACAGACAACACCTAATGCTATTTCTAGTCTTTATCTTTGGGAAGGGAAAAGGATAAAAGACCTTGTTGAAATGCTTTTTTTTTTTTTTTGTTAAATGGGCTAGCTCCCTCTCCCCCCCCCTTTTTTTTGGTATTGGGGACTTTCTCCTCCATATTTACTGAAGTTTACGTATGGTCTCAAAGCTGGTTCCTCTCCACAGTAGGTCATCAGACAGAGACTTTATAACTGGACGTCAGGGATGT
Organism: Dromiciops gliroides; assembly: GCF_019393635.1. Lineage (NCBI taxonomy): Eukaryota > Metazoa > Chordata > Mammalia > Microbiotheria > Microbiotheriidae > Dromiciops > Dromiciops gliroides. The sequence continues at coordinate 625,419,467 of NC_057861.1, forward strand.
TGTAGAGGTTATTCTTTAAGTTGGACTATATGTTAACCTCTGAGGTAGATCATTAGAAATGATCATTGCAATGGAAAGTCCCTTCCAACTCAAAAATTGTGAGTGTGAAACTTGCCTACTAAGTGATAAACATGAAGTGATTTGTAACAGTGAAAGGAGTTCCCATGCTACAAAATCACAGATTATCCAAGTATTCATTTATAAGCCCCTAAAAATGACATAGGCACTTGCAGCAGATGTCTAGGTACTGGTAGGGAAATTCTGTCTCCACCTCACTTTGTAGATGCAAGAGGTACCATTTGGCCAACTCTAGGCTAGTGGCTAGTAAGCAAGAGCTCTTCCCTTCTTTTTATATTTTTTTGGGGGACAGATTGAGACATATGTGATGTGTAGACATGAATGGGTTGTGATTTACATTGTTGTTATCATTATCTTTTTCCAAAAGTCAACCCTCAAATGAACATGCACATTTCTATAAAGAACACTACCATCAATATTACATCAATCGAGTTCCATATAGATTGTCACCCATTGTTGCACAGAAGGTAGGGAGATGCAGTCTCATATCTCTTTTCTGGGGTAGAGCTTGGTCATTATAATTATGCAGCATTCTTTCAGTTTTCTTCTTTCCATTTACATTTTTGGAGCCATGTGTATATTGTTTTCTTGATTCTGCTTATTTCACTTTATATCAGTTCATGAAAATCTTTCCCGATCTCTTTGCATTTTTCATATTTGTCTCTTATGGCACAGTAATATTATGTTACTTTTATGTACATAAATGTTTGGCCACTCCACAGTTGATAGGCATCTACTTTATCTCTAATTCTTTGCTACTACACAAAGTGCTGCTATAACTATTTTGGCATATATTGGACCTTTATTTGTGTCTTTGACCTCCTTGTGGGTATATATCTACCACTGGGGTCTTTGGGTCAAAAGTTATGCCATTTTAGTTAACTGTCACCATAATTCCAAATTCATAATGGTTGGATTAGTTCACAGTTCTACCTGTCTTTTAGTGTGCCTGTTCCTACATAGCAGTTCCGTCATTTGTTATCTTTTTTCCATCTTTTGACATCATCATTACCATTTTCTAGATGTGAATTGAAACCTTCTAGTTGTTTGATTTATATTTTTACTGCTAGTGATTTAGATCAATATTTCATATGGTTGTTAATAGTTTAAAGCTCTCCTTCTGAAAAGTTTGTTCATATTCTTTGATCCTTTATTCACTGGGGGAATGCTTTTGGTATTATAGATTTGTGTTATTTTCCTTTATACCTTGAATATCAGACAAAGGATGGGGGCAGCTAGGTGGTGCAGTGGATAAAGCACCAGCCCTGGATTCAGGAGGACCTGAGTTCAAATCCAGCTTCAGGCACTTGACATGTACTAGCTTTGTGACTCTGGGCAAGTCACTTAACCCCCACTGCTCCACACACAGTCTGATACAGGAGCCGCAGCTCCTGCTGCAATGAGGACATCAGAAAACTGCGCTCTCTGTTGCCCATTGGTTCCTGTGTCTCATTCGTTTTTCTTCCTCCAGAGCTTGGAGGCCCACCTCAGCTGTGTGCAAATTGCTCCTGAGTACTGAACTCCATCGGGCATGGTCCTTGGCCATCTCCTCCCAGCTGCTGATGTCCCAGAGCCCTCAAGTCTCGCTTGCATACATCTCTGTAGTGAAGCTGGGGGCATCCAGCAGGTCTTTGGCTTGAGGCTAACTTGCCAAAGAGTAGGTCTTTAGGAATGTGCCCGTCTTGCATGCGGTGCACATGACTGAGCCAGCGCAGCCGTCTTTGTTTCAGTAGTGTGTAGATGCTCGGAAGTTTAGTGCGTTGGAGCACTTCTGTGTTGGTGATCCTATCTGACCAAGATATGCCAAGGATGCACCAAAGGCAGCACATGTGGAAGCTGTTAAGCTTCTTCTCTTGTCTAGTGTATGGAGTCCATGTTTCACTGCCATACAGTAAGGTACTCAGGACACATGCTCTATAGATGGCAAATTTGGTTCGTCTTGTCAGTTTACTGTTTGCCCAGACACACTTGGCAAGCTTAGCCAAGGTTGAAGTAGCTTTCCCAATCCTCTGATTGATCTCAGAATCAAGTGACAAATTTTCACTAACAATAGAGCCAAGATATGAGAATTGGCTTATGACATCCAACTGGTAGCTACCATTGTGTATCAATGGAGGCGACATAGCACTCTGACACATGACTTTCATCTTTTTAAGATTAATGGTTAGGCCAAAGTCCGTGCAAGCTTGGGAGAAGCGATCCATCAGGGTCTACAATTCATGCTCAGAGTGACAGGCAAGTGCGGCTTCATCGGCGAAAAGCCCATCTCTAAGGGTGCTACCTCTCACTATGGTTTTGGATCTCAGGCGTGAAACGTTGAACAGGCCCCTGTCCAACCAGGAATGCAGATAGATGCCATCAGTTGACGAACCAAAAGCATGACGTAACAGCATGGAGAAGAAAATTCCAAACAGTGTGGGAGCAAGCACACATCCTTGCTCGACTCCGCTATTTATGCTGAATGCTTCAGAGGTGTTGCCTTCGAACTGTATGGCACCCTGCATGTTGCAATGAAAGGAGCGAATCAGGCTATGGAGTTTAGGAGGGCAACCAATTCTCGAGAGAATTTCAAAAAGACCTTCTCTGTTAACCGTATCAAATGCTTTGGTCAGGTCTATGAAGGCAATGAAGAGGGGTTTTCTTTGTTCTCTGCACTTTTCTTGCAGTTGGCGAAGCGAGAAAATCATATCAATAGTTGACCTCTTTGCTCGAAAGCCACATTGCAATTCGGAGTAAACACGGTTGGCAAGTTTACACAGTCTAAGCAAGATGACCTTGGCAAGCATCTTCCCAACGACACTGAGAAGAGAAATTCCTCTGTAGTTGTTACAGTCACTCCTGTATATATATATTTGTATATTTGTACGTGTGTGTGTGTGTATGTGTGTGGCAATTGGGGTTAAGTGACTTACCAGGGTCACACAGCTAGTAAGTGTCAAGTGTCTGAGGCTGGATTTGAACTCAGGTACTCCTGAATCCAGGGCCAGTGCTTTATCCACTGTGCCACCTGGTTGCCCCCAAAGATTATATTTTAACAACAAGTGAGAAAGTAACTATTTTTAGGAGAAACCTGTGTTATGGACATTTTGAAAATGGATGTTTGGAAATATTTCCATTGTTATGTGATTTTTATTACTGAAAATTATATGTGTGTCATGTCTGTACACTTAAGACCCTTGGAAATAGAATTTTCTAACCTCTTCAAATGAAGAGTCTCAGTGGATTTTGTACCTATTTGTTAAAAATATAAAAATGCAACACTTTCAAATTAGTTTACAAGAATAACTGACATCAAGCAAGACAGAAATTTATGAACTAATTTCTTTTTTTTAATAATAAACATTTTTAGTTATAGTTTTGAGTTCCAAATTTTATCCCTCTTTCCCTCCCTCTCCTCCCCCCTCCTTCAGGCAGTAAGCAATTAGATGTGGGTTATACATGTGCAATTATGTAAAACATTACCATATTAATAATTTTGTACAAGAAAGCTTGAATAAAAGAAAAAAATGAAAGAAAGTGAGAAATACATGCTTCAGTGTGTGTTCAATTAATATCAGTTCTTTCTTTGGAGGTGGAGAGTATGCTTCATCATTAGTCCTTTGGGATTGTCCTGGATCATTGTATTGTTGAGAATAGTTAAGTCATTCACAGTTCTTCATCGAACTCTGTGCAGTGTTTTCTTGATTCTGATGAGCTGAATTTCAACTCAAACTTTTTCATGATTGGTGGGTGGAATTAAGGTCAGTGTCATGATTTAGTAAGCACAGCCACTTCCCAAATGAAAGAATCTGTCCTTCTTTCATTTGTAGCTACATAGTTTTGTGGAGCATTTTTTTTCACATATGACAACCTTGAAATTAAATAGCAAAATAAAATCAACTCAGATCCATGCACAAATACATAATTTACAAATAAATATGCATGGATTTGGAGAAGAAGCAATTTGTAGTGAGTAGAGAGCCAGCCTTGAAATCAAGAAGACATGGTACCACATCAGAAACATAAAACTTTAAAATACCACATCTGAAACATGCTGACTGTTTGACCCTGGATAGTTTGATTGACCTCTCACTGCTAACCTTCAGGCAGCTCTCTAAGATTGAATGTTGCAGAAAACCAATGCTGAGGAAGTTTCTTTACCTAGAGTTTTCAAAGCAATGAAATCACAGGTCTAGGAAAATTCCCTGAAAATAACAATCATCTTATCTTCTAGTAAGCAATTTATAACCGTGTGGTTTTGGATATTTTGTTACAAATCTTGAACAGAGATTGATGATAATTAAAAGTGACTTTACAAATAGTGCTATTGAAATAATTATTTAGTGAACCTCTGAAAAGTCTAGGTATAATACCCTTTTTTTTTTTTTTTTGCAGGGCAATGGGGGTTAAGTGACTTGCCCAGGGTCACACAGCTAGTAAGTGTCAAGTATCTGAGGCTGGATTTGAACTCAGGTACTCCCGAATCCAGGACTGCTACTTTATCCACTGCGCCACCTAGCTGCCCCTGTATAATACCTTTTAAGGAACAGCTCACTGGAAAATGAGGCATTTTGGAAGGCACATTAAAACTTTAAAAAAATTATTTTTAAAAAAATTATTTAGAATTTTATTTTTTCCCAAATTACATATAAAAACAATTTTAATGTCGATTTTTAAAACTTTGTGTTCCAAATTCTCTTCCTCCCTCCCCATCCCCCTTAAGAATGCAAGCAATTCAATATAAGTTATACATGTGTAGTCATGAAAAACATTTCCACATTAGTCACATTGTGAAAGAAAACAGACAAAAAAAACTCGAGAAAAATGAACTTAAAAAATTGTTTCATGTGGTTGAAATAAAGTGAAAAACAGCAAAAAAAAAATTATGTTTCAATCTGCATTCACATTAAAACTTTTGAGCAGTACCCTCTCCTGAGCACCAGACCAACATTACCATTTGCTTCTTTACCCTGTAGAATTAGGACCATTGAGGGGAGAGCCTCATTTTTGTCTCTGTAGCCCTAGCACCTATTACAATGTTGGTATGTAAATGCTTAATGCATGATTGCTAATTGCAATCATTTTACATCTTATTTTAACACTTTTGGCCCCAAATTCAACATGTCCAAAATGGAATTCATCTTCACCCCTACCCCATAAACCTTTTCCACTTACAAAGCTTTCCCATTTAACTTTGCTGTTTCTGTTAATTGACACCAGTCACTCAGGCCCCAAAACCTCTTTAGTACAGTAGTGGGAAAAGAGCTGGACTTGAATCCTAGATTTTGACACTTACCAGGACCAATCATTTAACTTCTCTGTGCCTCATTTTCCTTCTCTATAAAATGTGGGAGATAAACTAGGTGACCCCTAAAGACCTTTCCAGCTTGAAGTTTGTGACCCATGATTTCTGATCCTCTCTCCTTTGTTGTCCCAATATCCATTTGATTGCTGAGTCTTTAGTGTTCCACCTCTAAAAAAACAACAAAACACCCTCCTTTCTAGGCACCTAGGTGACACAGTGGATAGAGCCCTGGGCCTGGAGACAGGAAGATCTAAATTCAAATCCAGCCTCAGACACTTAATAACTGTGTGATCCAGGGTAAATCTCTTATGTTTACCTTATAGTTTTATCAGTGGTAAAATGGAGATGATAACAGCATCTCTCTTGCAGCATTGTTGTGAAGATCAAATGAGATATTTGTAAAGTGCTTATTTAGCATTATATAAATACTTATTCCTTTCCAGTTCCTAGCTGTGGCAGGTAACCCTAGTTTTGGCTCTCGTTACCTCTAACCTGGACTGTGCTCATAGTCTCCAAACAAACTGCTCTCTCCTTTCTCCAGTCTATTCTCTGTACCACTGCCAGAGTGCTTAATGCTGAGCCCTGGTCATGTGATTCTCCTGTTTAGAAACCTTCAGTAACTCCCCATTGCCAACAGGAAAGCACAGAATCCTTTGCTTGGCATTCCAGGACCTTTTACTATCTAAACTCCAGTCTGACTTTCTGAGCCAACTTTGTACTTTGTGTTGTAGCCAGATTTGACTGCTTGCTGTTCCCTGAACTGACCTGGCCCTTTCCTGTCTCTGTCTTTTCTCGATCTATTCCCTGTGCCTTTAATCCCTTCTTCCTTGACACATGCCCCATTTCTGCCTGTTAAATCTTACCTAACCTTCAAAGCTCAGTGGAGTTTGCCTCTTTTCACTCCCCTCCCCCCTCACCACATGCCAGATTGGTGTCTTCCTCTTCTAGTTTATGTAGCATTTTTCTGCATCTCTTTTGTACTTCCTACATCACTACAATATCATTTGGACTATAGTTATTTTTGTACGTGTCTTCTTGTAAGTTCTTTTTTTTCTTCTTCTTCTTTTTTTGGTGGGGCAATCAGGGTTAAGTGACTTGTCCAAGGTTACGAAGCTAGTAAGTGTCAAGTGTCAGAGGCCATATTTGAACTCGGGTCCTCCTGAATCCAGGGCTGGTGCCTTATCCACTGTGCTACCTAGCTGCCCCCTCTTGTAAGTTCTTTAAGAGTAGGGACCAAAACTTAGCATCTTTGTCACCTTGCCTTTAATAGCTACTCAGTAGATATTGGTTGTACTGAAATTTTGTTGAGTTTTGGCTCATTATATTGAATGAATTGTAGCCTAATGGTTTGACAGTGTTTTGGATTTTTAGTGACTTCATTTTAGCAAGAAATAATTTTAAATTTTAGAAGAACTAGGTTTATTGTTTTAAGGTTTGAGATTGTATTTATCTGGAGTTAGTTTAGACAGGCTTCTTTAATAGTTCAGTTCTTTTCTATGTTATCCAAAATAGGCAGTGAAAGGAAGAGACAGAAAGTACTTGGAAACACTTTTTGGAAATACATCATCTGCTTCAGGAAAAGCTTCTCGTTAACTTGTTCCAAAACACAATACTTAAGTCTCCAATCCCAAACTGCTTCCTTTCTTTTACCTTCCCAGTTTTTTTGGCTTCCTATTTGGCAGGGTGAATGATAATTCCATCATGTAACTGTTATATAGCGTTGGAAAAATTACGTGAGATTCGGCTTATTCTGGATGATTCTAGTGTATATTTAGAAGAACATGTGAAGGGAAAATATACTGCAGTTGATGACATTCTGGTTGAATGTCTCCAAGGGTAGTGTGTTCTGAGTGTTATTTTGTTGAAACTTGTTTTTAAATGTGTGTAAAATGTGGTTAATTCTTACTTGTTTTATACTTACTAAGATAATTCGAGGATAAATTAATGAAAATGCCTGGAGATCTTTGGAAGGATGACATTGCAAATTCAGAGCATAATTATTTCAAATAGAACAACCAGCAGGCTTTAATTTTCCATAAAACACTTCTGTGTAGTACCTTAAAAAACATAACTGTGTTTCTTTGCATAAAAATTTAGCTATCTGGATTAGGGTCATGTTTCATAAAACATTGAATAGAGAATTTGGAGACTAGGAAAGTTATTTTCACTATGAAATTATTATTAATCAACAGTTTATTGAGCAGTTAGTATGTGTTGAGGATACCAGTTTATCCCATGGGACTGCAAAAGAAATTTAAGCTAGCTCTTGGCCTTAAAGACTTTAAGGTTTAAAAAAGTTTGTGAAATAAAGGAGAGAAAAAAGGAATCATTCCTTTTAAGTTTTTTTTTTCTTTTTTTTTTTTTTTTGGTGAGGCAATTGGGGTTAAGTGACTTGCCCAGGACCACACAGCTAGTAAGTGTTAAGTGTCTGAGGCTGGATTTGAACTCAGGTCCTCCTGACTTCAGGGCCAGTGCTCTATCCACTGTGCCACCTTGCTGCCCCTCCTTTTAAGTTTTAAAAGGGCACATTGCACTCTTGTCATTTTTCACTTTGGGTCAGTATTCAACAAGTTAGACCAAGTTTTACATCAATAACTCCATTTGAAGTGAATATCTTCTGAAGAATGTCTTTTGTTCTTTCTAGGAGAGTAATTTATTGGTTTTGTGCCAGTAACATAGACAGCTATATTCTGAATTTAGAATATAGTCTTATAAGTACATAATGATGATAGCTTATACTTACATGGTAACTTGTACTTTACTAAGCATCTTTTTTTCGTCACAAAGAGCCTGTGAAGTAAGTAGTACAGTTATCTCCATTTTACAGATTAGGAAACTGAGGCTCAGCAAGATTAAGTGTCTTCTTGTCCATGGTCACTATGAAGTTTCACTAGGTCTTGTAAAGTCCTAATGGTTACTGTGGCTATTAAATGTTGGATCTAGGACCTGGGTCTGAATTTTCTAGGCTTCAAAGTGCCACGTTCTTTCTTCTGTTCTATGTTGTGAAATATAATAGTGACTTCTTGCTTGAATGCAGTGCATTGAGTTTGTGATTGTTATTAAACATTGACAGGCATTAAAAATCCATTCTGAAAAGTTCTGGCAAATTCATCTGTTACTTTAAAAAAAAAGACTTACCTTTCAACAACAACAAAAAGGAAGAAAACCAATAACATTGGGTATGAAATTGATTTTTAAAGAGAAAATTAAATAAGTTATTTGAACATTCTAAGAAACAAAAGATTTTTCTTTATGTTTGTGGCAGCTAGGTAGTACAGTGGCTAGTACTGACCCTGGAATCAGGAAGCCACAAATTCAAATCTTGCCTCACACTCTTCCTAATTGTATGACCTTGCCCAAGTCTCTCAGCCTCAGTTTTCCTTTTTTTTTTTTTTTTTTGGTAAAAGGAGAGCAATAACACCTATCTCACTGGGTTGTTGTGAAGTTCAAACAAAATAACATATAAAGTGCTAGCTATTATTAACAATTTCTTGCAGTGTTAGAATAGCAGTGATACCCAAACTTTGGTGTAAATAGTCCTGAAATCACAATACCTTTGTTTTGTTTCACTTCCTAAAAGACATTACCTTTTTCTTTAAAGATAACCAGTTTTTTTAAAGAGTGCTTAAATATAACCAGTTTAAGACACTTAATTGCAGAAAAATTGCAGAGGAGCTGCTGTTTTTAACTTCTGTCCTAGTGTTTGGTTAAAATAATCACAAGTAACACAAACAATACACTTCAGGAAAGAAAAAAATTCAAGAGCTCATTTAATAAAATCAACACAGCCATTTCTTGTTAGGGAAGTGGGGCAGGGATAACATATATATCATTGCAATTCATGAGTACAGTAAATTTAACATGAATCAGTTCCAACTCTTCAACTTAATTACCCTTTTCTGGAATGCCTGGGAAGTTTCAAAACTGACTGATAGGAATTTACCTCATCTCTTCATCTACCCTCTGACAAAAGTAAAGAGTTAACAAGCAATAAAATGGTCAAAACAGCAGATTAGGTATCTGTTTTCATCAATCAGTGAATAATTAAACTTTGGCTATTATTTGACACCCAGCGGCTGCTTAATAAAGGTTTGTTGACTCAAATTGGTGATGGTGGCTCTAGAAATGGAGTGAGCTAATCTCCTCTACCTCTTGGAGCCTTCCCCAGCACTCATACCCCAAGGGCTTTAAGAACTCCTGCACTACTAAAAGGAGAGTAGCTAGAGTTATAGAACTTTAAACAGGTGTTTGGTGGTGGTGGTGTACCTGAAAGATTAGTGTCTGGTATTGATGTTCTTTGTTATTGACTTTTTCATCTAAAATGCATTTCTGAACATAACCTTCTCTCCCTTTCCTACCTAGCCAACTTACTTTTTAAGAATTTAAAAGGTAAAAAACAGTTCAGCAAAACCAGTCAACCCATCAACTGTATCTCACAGCATAAGCAACATTCTATACCTATTGGTTCCCTAGTCCTTGAATGGAGGTAGTAAGGAGAAAGCATTTTTTCATTTATTTTTCAGGGACAAACTTGATCTTTAAAAATCCACAGAGGGGACAGCTAGGTGGCACAGTGGATAAAGCACCAGCCCTTGATTCAGGAGGACCTGAGTTCAAATCCAGCCTCAGACACTTGACACTTTCTAGCTGTGTGACTCTGGGCAAGTCACTTAACCCTCATTGCCCCACAAAAAAACAAAAACAGAACACACACACACACACACACACACACAAACAAAAAATTCACAGAATTCAATTTAACATCATTGTTCTTTCTGTTTACATTGCGAAACCATTGTACATGTTATTCTGGTTTTGCTTATTTTACTCTGGTATTAGTTCATACAAATCTTCCCAAGTTTCTCTGCATTCTTATGATTTATTGTTTCTTATGGCCCAATAATATTCCTTCACATTTATGGACCACATTTCATTTACCATTATCAAATCAGCAGGTACCTACTTGGTTCCTAGTTGTTTGCTTTGGGGGAGGTTTTGAAAGGGTGCTATGGAATTTGGGCTATTAGGAGAGACTTCCTGGGTTTTATCCAGTGAAAATTTTAAGAATCACAAGTGTAACAGTTAAGAAGCATTTCCCCTTCACTGTACAGGTGCAAAAACAGATTAAGTGACTTGTCCTAGGTCATCCGATCTATCAGCAGGGCTAGCAGATGACTCTAGTCTCCTGACTGCAGTTCCCTTTACATAAAATCAAGCCGCTCTGGACATCTGTAAATGTTATGCCACATAGTTCTTACAGAGAAATAATCTTGTTCTCACTGATTAGATACTGTATTCACTTTACCATTAGTACATATGGAGTCATAAAACATACTTTAAAAATTGTTTTAAAGCATGCTTTTTGTGTTTCTTTCCTTGTTCTTGGTAAACATTAACTTTCTCTTCTTGCTCCACTTTCTTTCAGATTTTCCTACAGCACATTTCCACTTAATATACCTGTTAATCCACATTATTATAATCTTGGAATAAGTCTTACAAATGTATTTTATTTTACAGTACAACACATTGTTTTAAGAGTCAATGCCAGAGTATGTATTTTCTTTCTTTTTCTCTTCCTTCCTTCCTTTTTTTTTTGCGGGGCAATGAGGGTTAAGTGATTTGCCCAGGGTCACACAGCTAGTAAGTGTTAAGTGTCTGAGGTCAGATTTGAACTCAGGTCCTCTTGAATCCAGGGCCCACTGTGCCACTTAGTTGCCACCTAGCTGACCCCTCAGAGTATATATTTTCAAGTGAAACCAGATTCTGTGCTTGAACCTGTGGGATATTTTTATACCTGGGCCATTCTTTGAAGGTATTTTGTTCATATTGTAGGTTGAGTGCTTGCTCTAAGCAAAACACTGTTCTGCATTTAAGGAGAAATGGGCCCTGAACCTGAAGCTTATAGTCCTTTGAGGGGAGATCACAAGTAACTCCAAGAACGGTCACCCATACCATTTTTTTGTTTGTTTTTTTTTTTGGATGAGGCAGTTGGGGTTAAGTGACTTGCCCAGGGTCACACAGCTACTAAGTGTCAAGTGTCTGAAGCCGAATTTGAACTCAGGTCCTCCTGAATCCAGGGCCAGTGCTTTATGCACTGTGCCACCTAGCTGCCCCCCTTCACCCATACTTCTTTAGTCACTTGAAGGTTCACAAGGCACTTTTCTCCCAACAGCCTTGTAAGATAGGAAATATAAGTATTATCCTCATTTTACTGTTGAGGAAACTGAGGCTCAAAGAGATCAAGAGATTTCCTTTATTCGCATAGCTGGTAAGAGAGAGTGCCAGACTGATTAAAATGTCGCCATTTCAACTCCAAGTCCGCCTTTTTTTAGTAGGTGCCATATAATTCTTTGAGTATTATAAATGAAATGTTGAAGGAATTGAGAAAAATGAGAGATTAATTCCAGTTAAAAAGGAGGGTCAGGGAGGGGTACAGAAAGACATCTTCTAGGAAGTGGCTTTTGAGTTGAGTGAGTGATGTAAAATGTAGGCGGTCATTTCAGGCGGAGGGAACAGCATGCACAAAGATGCAGCAGTAGAAAACAACACACACTTTGGGCAAATGGTGAATAGTTCAGATTTGTCTGGAGCATAGAGTTTTTTAGGGGAGTAGTTGGAGATAAGACTCGAAAGGTAAGAGAGTTTCAGGTAGGGTGGTAGAGTTAAACCCTTTTATAATACAATGAACCTTTATCAGATACCCATTCTGTGGAGAGCACTGCACTATGGGGAAAGGACAGAGTTCAGGTAATAGGGAGCCAGTGAAGGATTTTGAACTGGGTAATGAAAGAATATAAATAATACTTTAGACAGGTTAATGTAGCCTGTTATTCTGGGTGAATTAAAAGAGATACTAGGGGCATCTAGGTGGCACAGTGGATAAAGCACTGGCCCTGGATTCAGGAGGACCTGAGTTCAAATCCGGCCTCAGACACTTGACACTTACTAGTTGTGTGACCCTGGGCAAGTCACTTAACCCTTATTGCCCCACCAAAAAACAACAACAACAACAACAAACCAGAAAGATACTGAACTGATCACTGGCTGGTTCTTAAACCAGACTTTCTATCTCAAGCTTTCAACATTTGCAGTTTGTTTCTGTTAAGGGTTAAAATTCTAGCTAAACTGTCTAAAATATCTAATGAGTGGTCGCCAATAAATTATAAGCTTTAGCAAGAGTTAGACTTTTAAGCATTTATTAAGGAGAATAAGAATTTGGTAAAGAGAGAGAGAAAGGCCTAGATTCCTATCTATTAAAGGGAGAGCACATTTCTAGCTCCCTTCTCCGCCAGCGTCCTCAGGAAAGAGAGAGTGAGACTGAGCGCTAGTCTCTTCCTTCCTCCTCCCACTAGCCCGCGTCACTTCCTGACTCCTGGTCTTGCCCTCAAAGACCTTCCCTTCATGGGCAGAACTCCTCTACAGTAAGTATCCAGCAGGTGGCGTTATTCCAATCGTTACAGTCCCCCCTGTTGTTCCTCAAGAAACAAAATGTTTCCTTGACAGAACAGTAAAAACAATATAACTATTGCTAACTAATAATATGTGAACAACAATATAGAAAAGGAAGAGAGGAAAGTTTTGTCCAGAGGGGCGATTTTTTTTGTCCTCATGAACCGACGCTTTGACATTAGTCTTGCAAAGGGAGGGCCTCTGCAGAGAATACACGTTACAGATGGTGTATATTATAACAGAAAGAGAAAAAAAAACAACAACAAAACAAAACTGTTCATTTAAAGTCTCTGAAAGTCTTTTCTCAGATGTCCTCTAGGTGTAGTCGTAGAATGGAAGTCTTTTCAGGGGTTGATGTGTGGATGCTGGTAATCAGCCAGGAAATTTCCTACAAAATTGAGCTTAACACAACTTTAAAATAGCTTTGTCAATAATAAAATCAAACAATGAAAGTTCTCAAAAACATGTCTAAGGGAATACAGAATCTTAGTTGTTACACATGAAACATATAATAAAACAAAAATTGAAACATTCTTTAAAATTATAATATTACTATAGTCCCCCCCTTATGGAGGGTAATTGAGAAGACAATTGCTGCGATATTAATTATTAAAAATAATTTTTTATCTTTGTTTCATCACTTTTTGCATCATCTGCCTAATTATCCTCATGCCATTATGAGAAATTAAAAAATCTAATATAATTGGTAACAGGTGTCAAGGCCAAATTCAACACTGTATTTATCATGACACCTGAGATAATTATGGGGGTTACCATAAAAGAACAGAGAAATGATGGGATATGAGCATTCCCACACTTGAGCAATATATACTGTCCATGCAGTATGCCAGGCTTAAAATAGGTGGATGGAATATATGTCCATGCCACCGAACATATTGGAGGAAACTGAGTCAGACTTAATCAGATGCATGGGATTGAGATGTCCATGGCATCAGGCATATAGGAGGGAGCATAGAAGCCAGGTGTAGAAGTGAGATGGGTGGGATGAATACTTCCAGCCATCTGTACAATATTGTGGGGAAAAAGAGAATAAAATATTAAACCAAGAGAATCCAACCTCAACATTTGTCAAAAGCCGTTCCCTCGGCCATACCTTGACTTCATGCATGTCTCCCCTCATGTGACAGTTCAGTGTCTGCTCTTGCATGTATTCCTCCTGATAACTCAGAATAAAGGCAATTAATGTCTTAAATGATAAGTTCCCATAATCCAAGTCTCATATGGATTTAAAATTGAGGATAATAAATGATTGCAAAAAATGTGAATACATCTTGACTCAGAATATAATATATAATTATGCAACAATTTCAAATAATACCTTTTTTTTACTTAGCATACAATTACTTTTTTGAAAAATCTGAACATATTTAAATACAAGTTAAAGCACAACACAATCTCAAAGACAACTTTTACAAATGTTCCCCTCTTTTTTTTTTTTTGAATATGCTTATCAAAAATAATACTTCTAGAATCAATTTACACTTGCCATGGCAACCAATTTGCCAGGGAAATGCTTTAAAGAGTTTGATCAAATAATCAGTTGAGAAAAAATAACAAAAACAAACAACTCAGAATATGGGAGCACAATACTCCTAGAATTAACACTGTATTATGAAATCAAAACCATGTTTCAAAATTAGATAGATGAATGAATAGAAGAAAATACACGTGGAATAATAAAAGACAATGAAATTCAAACTAGGGAAATCTAAATGAATATGAATTTAATATTAATAAGAGTACTATAAAATATAAACTTGATCACATGACTATAAAAAGCTTTTACAAATATTCTCTTTGTTTTAGAAACTAAGTATAAAACACAATCTCAAATGCATGAAAACCTCTATGAAAATAAACCTATACCATTAATTCCAAAATGTATATGTAATAGCATAGAAATCCTATGTAACCTCTGAACTGACATTAATAATCTGAGTGAATTCAGAACACTCTTGATTCCGATATCTAAAATCCCCAATACTCATATCAATACCTTGCTGCTTACTTCTACATTTCTGTAAAATATATACCCTTCCATGGCAAAAGAAGCAGAGTCTTGAACTATGTTGATTGTCATTCTTATTCAGCTTAAGTTTTTCTTCTTTAACCCCTTTATATTGTCTGTCAGTCTTTTCACCATACAAATGCTTTATAAGATTACTAATTAAAGACAAAAGCAGGTTAGCAAAATTATGAACAAAACAAGCATATCTGGAATTTAAAGAGTTTTCTAAGATTGTCTCAAAAGCACAGCCAGGCCGGGGAAGGGCTGAGCCTGAAGCTGCAAATGCAGGTAGAAAAAGTTGAGCGTGCGCATCAGATCTCTGGACTTCCCAGGCAGGGGAAGCTATGGGCTTGGCCATAGGAGGAGTAGAGGGTGGGGTCTGGAGAGGAGGGGAGGGACCAGAGCAATTTGAATCAGACTTGATTTTGAACTCAGGCCTGGATTCCTCTTCCCCCACTTTGCCTCCAGGTGCTAGGGGATTAAAAGCTTCTAGAGGGTGGGTCATTGCCTCCAGGCATGCAAAATTAGAGCAACAATTAGTGTTAGAATTGGGAAAAGCTGCAGGAATCTCTTCAGGTTTCTCTGAAAAAGCATGGTTGGGAGAGGGAGTGATATTTCCTTGTGTGAGTAAGTTGCTGGCTCTTTTAACAAAAATAAAAAGAAAAATAGAAAATCCACAAAAACAAAGCATTAACATGATCTTATCTCCCATTTGTCTGGTTAAACAGACTAAAATCAAAAATAGGGTAATTAGGGAGTTTAAAAGGTCCATTCGAAAAAATTTAAAGGGAAAACACAGCCAGTGCGCCAGTACTTAGCAGTTTAAAGGGTAGGGGAAATTTCTTACCCAACCGGAAGATCAGAAGTGAGGTTCAGCTTTCCTCTTCGTGGTCAGCCATCTGTTAAGGGTTAAAATTCTAGCTAAACTGTCTAAAATATCTAATGAGTGGTCGCCAATAAATTATAAGCTTTAGCAAGAGTTAGACTTTTAAGCATTTATTAAGGAGAATAAGAATTTGGTAAAGAGAGAGAGAAAGGCCTAGATTCCTATCTATTAAAGGGAGAGCACATTTCTAGCTCCCTTCTCCGCCAGCGTCCTCAGGAAAGAGAGAGTGAGACTGAGCGCCAGTCTCTTCCTTCCTCCTCCCACTAGCCCGCGTCACTTCCTGACTCCTGGTCTTGCCCTCAAAGACCTTCCCTTCATGGGCAGAACTCCTCTACAGTAAGTATCCAGCAGGTGGCGTTATTCCAATCGTTACATTTCCAAGCTTAGAATATAAATCTCTCCTCACCTTTTTTTCCTAGAATCCTTTTCTCTGAGTCTCAGCTGAGGTGGCATCTTCTCCCTGAAGCCTTCCCTGATGTTCCCAGTTAGTTATGCTGTCTCTCAAATTATCTTGTATTTACTTATCTGTGCACCTGTTCTCTCTGTCCCCTAGTAAATGTAAATTTCTTGTTGGTAAGAACTTTTATGTTTTTGTTTTTGTCTCAGAGACCCTAGAACCATAGATTTATGACTAGAAGAGATGTGAGAGGTCATTTCAGGTAAACATTCCCATTCTATAGATGAGGAAAGGAAGGTCCAGAGGGATTTGATAATTTGCCCAAAGTCACAGAGGTAATAAAACGGCAGGGCCAGCATGTTAAATCTAGTAATGTATCACCAACTCCAATACATCTTTTGCTCCTTACACACACAGTAGGTACTTAAATAGATTTTGAATTTCATTTCATTTCATTTCAGCAGCCTACATTACATGTGAGTTGGTAAGGGGCAGAACTGTGCTGTTGGTGTTGGAGATGAATGTTTGTTTTAGAATCTAAATTGCTTCAAGAACTCACTGAATGAGTGCTCCTTTCTATGTAGACTTTTAAAATATTGGCACAGAACTGGTATCCTTTGTTATGTCAATTCAACATTCAACAAACATATTTATAAATATTTTTAAAGTTATATTCCTTTATGCTTGGCAAGGCAGGCGTGATTCCCACTTATCATTGGTCTGGAATTCTGTTCCTTTGTTAGTGGTCTTTCTGTTCTTAATAGTCATTCTAGTTAGGGTTTAAGCATAAATAAAAGGGAGAAATGACTGGTGTCCTATACACCTTGAGTTTAATTCTCTCTACCTGTTCATCTGGATTTCATAAATATTTAAGTTATTCTGGAACCTTTTAAATAGTCCTACAAAAGACGCCAATACTAAAAAGTGAACTGAAAGATTTTGTATGGGAATAGGCAAAAAACAGTCTACCCTAGATTAGTCAGGAGCATCTCTACATGTATATTCTGATTCCTAATGTGTTTTGAACGTTTCAGCAATTTTTGCTTTTGTAGTTCTGCACCTGGAGCATAAGACAATCAAATAAAAAATGCAACAAATCATTTTCCCCTGTGTTCGGCTTTGCTATGTTCCAGCTGAATGGCCAGTTTTTTCCTCTGCCATCCAAAATTGTAGAAATGTCCTAACAAAAAGGTGTTTGGTGTATGCTTTTATGGCTAAAACTATGGTATCATTGTCCAGGGCTAGCTGTTGTAATCAGCCTGATACTAGAATTTCACCTGACTGCCTGATTAGATAGCTCCTTTGAATGAAAAAGGGAGTTGTATGGTTATTCTTTATTCTGTGTAAAAATTCTCTTGAGGATCAAAAAAGAAACTGGCTTAGTCTCCTGACCAAAATAGTTACCTCTGGAATGCCTTTTCTCCACTGTCTTATATCTTCTCTCCCCACCTCTATTTTTTCCCTTGTTGTTTACAATGTTTAACTTAATTCCAATGTTGAGTGGGTTGATTTATCAGAATAAAATTTAACAAAAAAATCTTGCATTTTGTAGTATTGTCAATGAAAGTTTTACTGGGAAAATCAATTCTGTGAATGCCAATTTCTCTATACTGGTGATGACAGGAAAGAGGAGATAGCTAGATGTTTTTCTAGATATTTGGTTTTCTTTTTTTGCTCACTTGGTTATCCTGTCCTGTGGGGGCAATTAATCCTATTCATTTGCTTGTTAGCCAAATTTACACAATCATTTCTAATAAATCTTTGTTTCATAATGTATATAGCATTTGTTGTTTTTGCTATTAAAATAATGTATGTAATGTGCTTAATAATGGAAAATACTGTAACAATATAATTTGGCATCTGTTGTTTATGGAATCATCACATTAAATTGGGAAGGAATTGCAGAGATTATCTAGTCTCACACCCTTTGTTTTACAATTGAGAAAACTGAGGCACAGAAAGAAGTGCTTTTACATCTAGTATTCTTTCTACCGTATTACTAGTAATTTCTTCTTTTAGATTAAGAATTAATGCAATTTAATTAAGCTCTTACTATGTACAAAGCACTGGGCTAAACCTTGGGGATACAAATAGAAAAGTAATATATTGTGTGATCTTAAGAAGCTCCTAGTCGATGGGGAAGACAACACATGTGGAAGGTTTCAGCTGTAAGTCAGGTGGGAATGTCCCCATGTCCTTTGAGTGTGGCAGCAAAGCAGATAGTAACGCCTTTTCTTTAATATTATTTTCACTGATAAAATCCTATCACTTTGTGATGTTGAAACATTTGCTAGATCCAAGGACTTTGTGGATAAGAACTTTCTTTTTCTGGGTCTTTAGTAGCTATGGTTGCAGCCCCTGCAGAAGCAGCTGCCAGGCTGCATCTCCAAGGGAGCTGCCTCCCAGGCATGATATGCCTCAGCCATCTTAGGGCACTGGGGTGGAAGCATTGCTATTGCAATAGTTCTTTCTTGGATTCTGGGTCCTGAGCCATCTCCTTCAGGGTCTGAGGGGAGATGGTCGTCAAGGTGTGTGTGTGGGGTGGTCTGACTAGTCTGGCACATGCTGCTTACACCTTTCCCACAGTGTGCTTTGCTGCATCAGCTAGGCTGGTCAGACTGCCCTGTGTGCATATGGCAGTTGGTCGGCAGTTGGTGAGGATGGCTGGCCCCTTCTCAGGGGGTGATAGTTGTGAGAGCTGAGCTAAAAGCAGGACTGGTGCTGTGGGAGGGCACTGCTACTCCCAGGGCTCCTGGGCCTGTCTAGATAGATCTTCTGATTGAAGAACAAGTAAGATACTAGAATGAAGAATAATACGCTTACCCGACCTGGTTGTCTGAATTTTGAGTTATTCAAATTATAGATAAATAAGTCATTTATCTCTATCCTAACCTCTCTGCTGACTTCAAGTCTTGGGTCTCCAGCTGCCTATCAGATATCTCGAACTAGATGGTCCTTAACATGTCCAGAGCTGAATTCATTATTTCTTCCTCCTTCCAAATGTCCTCATTACTCTTGAGAGCACTATCATCCTCCCAGTCCCAAGGGCTCACAGCCTGGGTGTCATCTTTGGTTCCTTACTATCTCTCACCTGCCATATCCAATCTGTTGCCAAGGCTTGTCAATTTCCCCTTTGCAGCATCTCTCAGAAATGCTCTCTTCTGTTACCTGATACTGCTGCCACTCTGGTAAAGGCCATTATTGCACTATTACAACAGCCTATCGGTTAGTTGGCCTGCCACAACTCTTTCCCCATTCTAATGCTATCCTCCGTTTTGCCACCAAAGTAATTTTCCTAAAGCACGGGTCTGACCATGTCAGCTTTCTCTCTCTCATGCTCAAAAATTCCAGTGGCTTTTTTTTTACCATCAGGATCAAAAAAACCCAAATCCTTTGTGCTTCAAAGCCCTTCATAAGCTGCTCTACCTTTCCAGTTTTGTTACACCTGATATGCTACCACCTCCTCTTCAATTCAGTGATATTGACCTCCTGGCTTTTTCCCTGAATGAGACAGTCCATTTCTCAGCTCTAGGTAGTTTCATTGGCTACTCCTTATGCCTCAAATGCTCTTCTTCCTTATCTCCACCTCCTGGCTTTCCCTAGCTTCTTTCAAATCCCAAATAAAACCCCATCTCTACAAGAAGACTTGCCCACGGGGCAGCTAGGTGGTACATTGGATAGAGCACCGGCCCTGGAGTCAGGAGTACTACCTGAGTTCACATCCGGCCTCAGGCACTTAACACTTACTAGCTGGGTGACCCTGGGCAAGTCACTTAACCCCAATTGCCTCACTTAAAAAAAAAAAAAGAAGAAGACTTGCCCATTCCTTCTTTTTTTTTTTTTAAGTGAGGCAATTGGAGTTAAGTGACTTGCCCAGGGTCACCCAGCTAGTAAGTGTTAAGTGCCTGAGGTCGAATTTGAACTCAGGTAGTACTCCTGACTCCAGGGCTGGTGCTCTATCCAATGCACCACCTAGCTGCCCCATGCCCATTCCTTCTTAATTCTGGTGCTTTCTGTTTGTTCCTTTTTCGCTATTTCTCCTATATATAATTTACTTTTACATAGTTACTTGAATGTTGTCTTCCTTATTAAGATTGTGAACTCCTCAAGGACAAGGACTATCTTTTGCCTTTCTTTGTGTTCCCAGGGTTCAGCTCGATGACTGGCACATAGTAGGCACTGAATGATTCAGTATTGCCCATTGACAGCTTAAAGTTTGACATTTCAGTATTCTTAGATCTTCATGGTATGCCATTCAACATCAGTCTAGGAAGAGATTTTTATGTCATATATAGTCATTTTTACTTCAGTGGGTCTATGACCTCATCAATATAATGATTCTCATTCTTGACACAGATAACTTTTATCCATGCCTTTTTATTCTCTTCAGTTTTTGTCTTTTTCTTTCCATAAATCTTCATTAGAAGATGTATCAAACGGGGTGCTTTCCTTGGGTTCTTTTAATATTCTATGTGTACTAGTGCCACACTTGCTGTCAATACATGATCAGCCCATCTCCTTTTCCAATCATATATTTCCTGAATGTTTGGTTTTGTAGTGAAATAATATTTCCCTTTTTGAAAAGTGGTTTTTCTTCACTGGTTAATTTGATTAAAAAAAAGAAAGAAGAAAACCAAATTACCAGTATCAAAAATGAAAGGGGTGATTTTGCCACCAATGAAGTGGAAATTAAAGCAATAATTAGGAACTATTTTGCCCAACTGTATGCCAACAAATTTGACAATCTAAACGAAATGGATAAATATTTACAAAAATACAAACTGCCCAGGTTAACTGAAGAGGAAATAAAATCCTTAAATAAGCCCATATTAGAAAAAGAAATTGAACAAGCCATTAATGAACTCCCTAAGAAAAAATCCCCCCGGGCCAGATGGGTTTACAGGTGAATTCTACCAAACATTTGAAGAAAAGTGGTTTTTCTTAATGACATGAAATCCGAGTTGGAAGAAACCTCAGAGGTTATTAGCCTAACCTATCTCATGCAATATTTCCTTTTTTACTAATAACAACTTCACATTTACCTAGTGCTTTAAAGTTTGAAAAGTACTTCCTTTACAACAACCCTGAAAATAAGGTAAGTGGTATAATTTTTATTATGTAAACCAGGAAGCTGAAACACGAGGGGGTGAAACAATTAGCCCAGGTCACATGACTAATGTGTGTCAGAGCCACACCTTTTCTGGTTCTCAAGTCCAGCCTTCTTTCTACTTTTCCATCCTCTAGTTGATGAAAGAAAACTCATGAACTCATAAGGCAATACTGTCTGTTGTTGTCCGGCTATTATTATTATTGATATCATAGTGAAACCAGCTTCCCTATAACTTCTCCCATTTGTCATACCTAGCTCTCCTTTTTGGAAGCATTTAAAACAAGTTAAATCTCTCTTCCACATGACTGATTTTTCTGATACTGTTCTTTAAAAAAAAAGACAATTTTTCCAACTGGCCTTTGCAAGCTAAGCATCTGTCAACCATTTCTCATGTAACATGATTCTGTCATTCCTCACCATCCTAGTCATACCTCAGTTTGTCCATGTCCATCTTAAAATTTGGTAGCTGGAAATAAATACAGTACTCCCAGTATGTTCTGACTAATGATTATTTTGCTTGTTACTTCTCTAGTTCTAGACATTATATTTCTTAGCAGCATAAGGTTGTTGTATCAGCATTTTTTTTTCCTGGTCATGCGTTGTTCTTGATTCTTTGACCCTATAGTCAGCTAAAAGCTCTAAGTCTTTCTTTTCCTTTGTCGGGGCTGTCTCCCATGGGAAGGAAAGTAAAAGGGCAAGAGCAGAACTTTGCTGTAGGTTAGCACTTGGTTCCTCTCCCTTGGGGTACAGCCAGTATGCTCTCTAGGCTTCTTTTATAGAAGGTGATAAGGAAGAGAGCCTAGAGATATTTTGGGGAATATAGGGGTTCATTTGTGTTTGCTTGTTTTTGTGAGGCAATTGGGGTTAAGTGACTTGCCCAGGGTCACACAGCTAGTAAGTGTCAAGTGTCTGAAGTCAGATTTGAACTCAGGTCCTCCTGAATCCAGGGCTGGTGCTCTATCCATTGTGCCACCTAGCTGCCCCTATAGGGTTTTTTTGTTTGTTTTTTTAGGGGTTTTTTTGGTGGGATAATGAGGGTTAAGTGACTTGCCCAGGGTCACACAGCTAGTAATTGTCAAGTGTCTGAGGCCAGATTTGAACCCAGGTCCTCCTGAATCCAGGGCCAGTGCTTTATCCATTGTGCCACCTAGCTGCCCCCAGGATATAGTTTTATTTGTTGTAGAGAATTTGTTGTAACCAAACTGGCAAAACACTTTTATTATAGGTCATTTGCCAAGACATGGACATAGTTTTGTTATATGGAATTCTTTGTAATAGTATTCAATTTTATGACACTTTACTTGTAATAACATATATATATATACACACACACACATATATATATATACACTACCTTTTTTATTCAATGATTTCAGAGCTTTTATTTATTGAAAAAACACCAAGATCTTGATTAGCTTGATTTTGCCTAGAATCATGGGCTCTTAGGGTCAGAAAGGACATAAGAAATCATTTAATTTACCCCTGATTGAGGCATGTTCCCCTCAATTGCATTGCCAACAAATGATCACTTATCCTCTACTTGAAGATCTCCAGTGGTGGGAAATTCACTACTTAGTAAAGGATCATTCCATGTTTTTGTGCAGTTTTAATTGTTAGTAAGTGCTTCTATTTTGGCACAATATGATTGTGCCAACATCTGCTTCCTTATAAATTCTACTTATTGGTTCTGGTTCTGCCTTCTAGGGTCAAGCAGAATAAATATAATGTTTATTTTCTCTGACAGATTTTCAAATATTTGAAGACTTTCATCATGTCCCTTTAAGTTTTCTTCTCTCGAGGCAAAAAATCCCGTTCTTTCAACCGAGCCTCGGGAATATTGTTTCAAGCCTTCTCATCATTCTGCTTAGACAAGTTTGTTAATGTCCTCCCTGTATTTTGGGGAGGATGTAACTGAATGCTGTACCTGACATGTATTCTTTTCACCAGTCATTCTGAACATTGTATTTCTGTTAATATAGCCTAATATCACATCAGCTTTTTCAACAGTCACATTATTTTATTGACTCGTTGAGCTTAGTTTTTAAAAATTCCTTGGTCTTTTTCATGTGACTTGTCTAGCCAGTTTTTCTCCATTCCTGTACTTCTACAGCTGATGTTTTGACTTAAAATTTATCCCTGTTAAGTTTCATCTTAATAGGTTTGGCTCACTATTGCCATCTGAGATCTTTTTCAGACTCCAGCTCAGTCATCCAATGTATTATTAGCGATCCCTCCCAGCTTAATGTTACCCACACATTTATCCCTATCCCAGTGTCTTATACTGGCAGTTACAGATGTTAACTGTCCAAATGTCTAATATAATTATGCATTTGTTATATGAAAAGTTTTTCTCTTTAGACAGAAGAAAAAGAGAAGAGTGGAACCTTCACAATGGGCGTGGGCCTTTGTATGTCTATATTACTGTGTTGGATTGGACTTGGAAACTTTCAGAGGAGTAGAAATAAGGTCTCTAACACAACATAAGATGGGGTCTTTGGCATATGAGTATTTTCAAAGATTTTTAATATTTCTTTCTTTTTTTTGTGGGTCAATTGGGGTTAAGTGACTTGCCCAGGGTCACATAGCTAGTAAATGTTAAGTGTCTGAGGTCAGATTTGAACTCAGGTCCTCCTGAATCCAGGGTCAGTGCTCTATCCACTGTGCCACCTAGCTGCCCCCTCATAGAATTTTGAATTGTAAAAGACCTTAGGAATTATTCATTTAATTTCCCCTCACTCATTTTACTGATGGAAAACTGAGTTCCATATAAAGGAAATCACTTCAAGGTCACGTGGCTAGCTTATGGTAGAATTAGGATATGTAACGATAGGAATGATGCCATCTGCTGGAGACTTACTGTAGAAATGAGGTGAACATCTCTGAGGGCAAGACCTGCGTCTTTTCTTTGGCATCAGGAAGTGACGTTTGCTGGTGGGAGGAAGAAGGGGGAGCCGGGCGCTCTGTCTCTCTCTCTTTTCCTGGGGACACTGGTGGAGAAGGGAGCTAGAAATGTGCTCTCCCTTTAATAGATAGATGAATGTAGGCCTTTCTTTCTCTCTTTATCAAATTCTTATTCTCCTTAATAAATGCTTAAAAGTCTAACTCTTGCTAAAGCTTATAATTTATTGGTGACCACTCATTAGATATTTTAGACAGTTTAGCTAGAATTTTAGCCTTAACAGATATGAACCCATTCTTCTTTAGAAATGCTTTTTTCGTTATGGTATTCCCTAAGGGGGAAAACATTTTTCATATGCAACAGACAATGACAGAATTTGTTATGTAGGTAAATAGTGTCATAGGCTTAGGGGAAAGGGACTGGCCCAGTGATTTCCTTGATATAGGAAGTTCCCAAATTAAGGAAACTTCACCTGCCCCTTAAGAGTGATGGACAAGCGCAGTGGATAGAGCACTGGCCCTGGAGTCAGGAGTACCTGGTTTCAAATCCAGCCTCAGACACTTAACACTTACGAGCTGTGTGACCGTGGGCAAGTCACTTAACCCCAATTGCCTCACTAAAAAAAAAAAAAGAGTGATGGACAATTTGAAAGATTAAAACTATACTTTAAAAAAAATCCTAACCTATGATTTTATTGGTAGAGGAACACCTTCAATCAAGGCTCCCCAACAAATACAGGGAAATATTTCTGCAATTTATAGTCTGTGGTGCTGAGAGATTAAATTACTTAAGCAGAGCCAGAATATGTCAGCAGTAGGACTTGAACCCAGGTCGTACTGACTCCATGGCTGATGATCTTTCTTGTGTGCCAAGGTGGCTCTTATCTACCCATTTTTTACTATTGATGATTACCAGGACATTGATGTCACCAGTTAACATTCCCAATTTAGTTTTTAGGAAGAAAGAATAGGACTAAATGACTTAACAAAGTTTGGGAACTAAAGTGTAAATTAAGTATTTCAGATGAGTCAAAAGTTTTTGCTTAGAAATAGGGCAAGTTAAAACTAAACAAGTAGAAAAAAAAGGATATTTGTGTCAAAAAGACTGATAGCGGGGCAGCTAGATGGCGCAGTGGATAGAGCACCGGCCCTGGAGTCAGGAGTACCTGAGTTCAAATCCGGCCTCAGACACTTAACACTTACTAGCTGTGTGACCCTGGGCAAGTCACTTAACCCCAATTGCCTCACTAAAAAAAAAAAAAAAAGACTGATAGCCATAAATGAAAACCTGAATGTCATCTGATAAAAATACAACCTGTTTTAATTGTTCAAGGCTGTTTGTTTCATTTTAAAACTATACAACCTTTTTTCCAGTTCTTGTGAAAGACAGCTGACAATGTGAATACTGGGTTCAAGTCCAGTTTCTGAAATATAATGACTGAGTGACCCTGAGCAAGTCACTGACTCTCAGTGCATTCTGGGAGGTGCTCTTTTCTAGTGCTGGCTTTGCTGGTAAGGGGCCTGCTAGACTTGTTGTGCAGTTCAGGGATAGAAGTCACTTGCTGTAATTTCTTGATTTAGGCTGGTGCAAACTTCAGGGTTTTGCTAGAGTAGGTATGTGGGACCTGGGTGACCTGCCTCCCATTCAGGTAACCATCTTGGCAGTAAATGCACCATCTTATTATGCTGATAAGAATAGAGTTACACAGTTGTAACTTAAGTTAATGGAAGGGTACTCCCCTAGAGTGGCACATAGGGGATAACTTGACCCATTTTGGGAAATTTCACTTAGTTCAGATACAGAAAGAATTGATGGAATGTTCAGTTGAAATATACACTCTTAGATTTTTTGGTTAGAAGTCAGTATTAAAGAGGCTATTTGGATTTTAATAGTAATAATAGATAACTCTGTGGTGCTTTAAGGTTTGCAAAGCTCTTTGCACATATTGTTTTATTAGATACTAACAACAACCCGGTGAGGTCAGGGCAATTATTATACCCATTTTGTAGATGAAGAAATTGAGGCACACAGAGGTTAAGTGACTTGTCTAGGGTCATACCATCTAGTGTTTGAGGCAGGATTCCAACTTGGGTCTTCCTGACTCCAAGTCCACCATTCTGTCTCCTCATCTATCTAACTGACCAGCCAAAATGTAAGGAAAAAAACTTCCTAACAATTAGAACTGTCCAAAAATAGAGTGAGCTGCCATAGAAAGTAGTTGATTTCTTAACACTTAAAGCTTTCAAGATGAAGGTAGAGGTCGGTCCATTTTTACAAAAGCTGTTCTGACCCAGCTTCTGACTTTGTGGACTGTATGCCCTAAATACAGTCTTAATCTGGAATTTTCCTTTAGTGCCTGGACCTCCTTACCCTGAAACATTCCTTGTTTTCCTGTGATTTTCTGATCTTGGAACATCCCTCTACTTGGCTGGCCCCTGTCCCATTGGTGAGCCCCTCTCTAGGTTTCTATCTTGGGGATGTGCTCTGCCTGGCTATGGTTCATTCCCCTCCTGAGGCTGGGCTTTGGACTATCTGGACATTGCTATCTTCTTCTCCCTCTTCCTGATTTTCATTTCATTTTTGGATGATCTCCCCCCATTAGAATGGAAGCTCCTCCAGGGCAGGGACTGTCTTTTTGCTTGTATTTGCATCTCCAGTGCTTTGCACAGTACTTGGTATATAGTGTTTAATAAATGACCATTGCCTTGCCTTGGCTTTTATTTTTAGCTCTTCTCAATTTGACAAATACCAATAAATATGAAGATTTCTGTCTACAAAGATAAAAATAAAAAGAGGATTATAATGAAACCATGATTATCTATAACATACAGCTTTCCCCCCTGCAAAGTATATAATACATTCTGAACACTAGTTCCAGAGATATTTCACTTGTCTGTTGTCCTCTGAATATCATTCTCTTCTGTGCATTTTAAAAAAATGCTTTGCGACAGCTAGGTGGTGCAGTGGATAAAGCACCAGCCTTGGCTTCAGTAGAACCTGGGTTCAAATCCTCAGACACTTTACACTTACTAGCTGTGTGACCCTGGGGAAGTCACTTAACCCTCATTGCCCTGCCCCCAAACAAACAAACAAACAAAATCTTCCTTGTTGCCCTTATTATTCCTTTAAAAATATCTATTGTTACTTCTTTGCTTTTAATTGTCCTATTCCCCACCAAAAGAAACCCTCCTTTGTAACCCCTAAGCATGATCAAAGAAAATAAATATACACATTGGTCATGTTACTATAGGCAGCTTTTCAAGGAAGTTTCAGAGCAGATTCATTCCTGTTTAGGTATGGATTGAACCTGAAACCTTCCCTGATTACCCTTCTCCCTAACCTAGAAGTGGTTTTTCCCCCATCTTATCTCATAATCTATCTTTTGCATTTATTGTCTAATTTTTATTTTATTATTCTTCTTGTTTCATCTCTCCTTATTAGACTATAAGCTCCTTGAGGAGAAGGACTTTTGTTTTTGCCATTTCATTCCCAGAGCCTAGCCCAAAGCCTGATACATAGAAGGTGCTTAATAAATGTCTATTGAATAAATAACTTCCTAATACCTAATTGGTACTTAATGCAGTTTCAGGTGTTGGTTGGACTAGATGACCTTTGAGGTTCCTTCTAATTTTGGGATTTTATGATTTATATATATTTATATTTTTATATATATATATATATGTATACACTATATATATATCTATACACACATACAAATATATCTTTTCTTTCTTTCTTTCTTTCTTTCTTTCTTTCTTTCTTTTGTTGGCGGGGCAGCAAGGATTAAATGACTTACTCAGGGTCACACAGCTAGTAAGTGTCTAGTGTCTGAGGCCAGATTTGAACTCAGGTCCTCCTGAATCCAGGGCCAGTGCTTTATGCACTATGCCACCTAGCTGTCCCTAATTATATTATTTTTGAAATAAAATTCAATAAACATTTATTAAGTTCCTACTGCGTGCTGAACAGTAAGAAGCCCTAGGGGAGATGAAAAGTTAAGATGAGCGTTGGCTCTTGAAGCACTTGGAATCTAATACTACAAGGCAAAAGAGAAGTGTGAAGCAAGCTCTGGTAGGCCTGGAGGGAAAAGTTCTTTGGGAGAGGAAACTTGGGAGGAAAATCCAGGAAAACTTTTCAGATAAGAGGTAGTATTTGAATAAGGCTTTCATTTTAAAGGAGAGATGGGGATCCACCTGGGGAGGAAAAGGGGAGAGGGAGGGAATGAATGTATATGAAAGGTCTATAAACGCTTGCTGACTTTTTCCCTTTTTCTGTAATAGAGCCCTTAAATTTCTTTATGTTCTGAATTTGACAAACCAACAAACATGAACATTTCCAAATACAAAGAATGGTGCTATATATGAAACCATGCAATTCTTATAACACACAGCTTTTTTAAAAAAAAGTAATTCCTGATGAAATTTTGTCAGATAGCCTCCGTATGATTTTACAGTTAATTTTTTGAAATTGAATCATAAACCCACTTTTTAAATGGAATTTTTAAATCCTGGAAATTACTTTTGGATCATATGACCAACAAGATGGAGAACTAGACATTTTCTCTGAACCTCACAATCTCTCAAGCCTCTCTGCAGTAGGAATTTTGTACAAGAGGTACAACATTTTCAACCCTCTCTATGGCTATAAGACACCAAGAAGCCAAACAAGGTAACAAGTCAGTAATCTGACAGCAGAGAAGGTGAATTCCTAAGCCCTAAAATGCTCACTCATTATCGCCTTCCTACTACCTGCTATGCTCTTTCATCTAGGGTTACACAAACTGGCCCACAGGCTTACAACAGAATTCAATTCTATCCTCCTTGCTTCTTGCAGTGGTAGAAAATCAAAACACAGAATCTTGCTTAGGCTGGGACAGCTGTAATCGAGCTCAACCAGAGAACTGAGTAACAGAGTAAACTGGGATAAAGATATGTGTAGGGGACTGTGAATTCTGATGATAGTCTATCTGTACATCACATGCTTTTAGGAATGATGACTTGATATAGATAAGAGAATGATACTTTCAAAAGAAACCTAATTAGTTTCCAGGAAATCAGCTGATAAATGGACTTTGGACCCCTATCCTATGTTAGAATGTAAGAAGTACAAGTAATCCTGAGGGAAAGAACAGTTTAGTTGAGGTCAGTTCTGTTCTGCCCCGCCCCCCTTCCCCGAAGTCACTTTGGACAGAGCTTGAAGACTATGAAATGTGAATTGTTCAGTGTGGGAAAAGGCATTTGAGATCCAGTCCCCAGAGAAACTGCTATCAAAGGGGAAGGAGTCAGAAAGTGAACAATAAATATTTTTATTTATAGTTTTGGGTTCCAATTTTTATCCCTCTTTCCTTCCCTTCCCTTCTCCCTCCCTGAGGAGGCAAGCAGTCAGATATGGGTTATACATGTATGATTATGTAAAACATTACTATATTTGTCATTTTGTACAAGAAAGCTTGATTAAAAGAAAAAAATGAAAGTGACAAATAGCATGCTTCAGTCTGTTCCATCAATATCAGTTCTTTCTTTGGAGGTGGATAGTATGTTTCATCAATAGTCCTTTGGGATTGTCTTGGATCATTGTATTGTTGAGAATAGTCAAGCCATTCACAGTTCTTTATGAAACAATATTGCTGTCTCTGTGCACAATGTTCTCTTGGTTCTGCTCACTTCACAATACATCATTTCATACATGTTTTTCCAGGCCTTTCTGAAGTCATCCTGCTTGTCATTTTTTATAGCACAGTAATATTCCATCACCATCATACAACACAGTTTGTTTAGCCATTTCCCAGTTGATGAGCATTCCTTTGATTTCCAATTCTTAGCCACCACAAAAAGAGGTGCTATAAATATTTTTGTTCAAATACATCTTTTTCTCCTTTGGGGAATGTCTTTGGGATATAAACCAAGCACTGGTATTGCTGGATCAAAGAGTATGCACACATGCCCCCTCCTTGGGGGCAGCTAGGTGGCACAGTGGATAGAGCACCAGCCCTGGATTCAGAAGGACCTGAGTTCAAATCCAGCCTCAGATACTTGACCCTGGGCAAATCACTTAACCCTCATTGCCCTGAAAAAAACAAACAAACAAACGAACAAAAACAAAAGAGTATGCATAGTTCTATAGGCCTTTGGGCATAGTTCCAAATTGCTCTCCAGAATGGTTGGATCTTTTCACAGCTCCACCAACAGTGGATTAGCATCCAGTTTTCCCATATCCCCTCCACCATCCAATATTTTCCATTTTTGTTATATTTGCCACTCTGATAGGTGTGAGGTGATAACTCAGAGTTGTTTTAATTTGCATTTCTCTGATCAGTAGTGATCTAGAGCATTTTTCCATATGATTATAAAGAGCTTTGATTTCTTAATCTGAAAACTGTCTGTTCATATCCTTTGACTATTTATCAATTGGGGAATGACTTGTATTTTTATAAATTTGACTCAGTTCTCTATATATTTGAGAAATGAAGCCTTTATCAGAGATATTTGTTTCAAAAATTCTTTCCCAATTTTCTACTTCCCTTGTAATCTTGGTTACATTAGTTTTGTTTGTGCAAAAGCTTTTTAATGTTATATAATCAAAATTTATTCGTAGATATATGGACTCTTTTAGCTAATCTAGAGGCCATATTCCCTTCTCTTATCAGTACTTTCTCTCTTTATGTTCAAGGTTTTTAATTTAATTTTCTTGAGGGCAACTAGGTGGTACAGTGGATAAAGTTCTGGCCCTGGATTCAGGAAGACCTGAGTTCAAATCCAGCCATTAGACACTTGATACTTACTAGCTGTGTGACCCTGGGCAAGTCACTTAACCCTCATTGCCCCACCGCCCCCCAATTTTTAAAATAATAATTTAATTTTCTTCCTCCTGAGGTCTTTGGTGAGGTCAGACTTTTTTTTTTTAATTCCCATATTGAAAACTGGAAAACAGTATGGCAGAAACTAGGTGTAGACCAGCATTCACACCATTTACTAAATTAAAGTCAAAATGGGTACATGATTTGCACATAAAGGATGTTACCACGGCAAATTAAGAGAGTAAGGAATCATTTATCTGTCAGATTTATGGGCAGAGGAAGAATTTAGGACCAAAGAAGGTATGGAGAGTAAAATAAAATATAAAATAGATAATTTTGATTATATAAATTTACACTATGGATTCCCAAAAGAGGATGTTCCTGAATGGTTTAAAAGAGAACAAAAGACAGAGACTCAAATGAAGACCTAACAATGAAATCCTAAATAATAAGTGGATCAAAGAATAAATCATAGAAACAATAATTCTATAAATGAAAATGATAGTAATAAAACAACACACCAAAATTTCTGGGATTCAGCTAAGGCAATACTCAGAGGAAAAACCATATCCCTACAAGCATACATTTATAATATAGAAAAAAGAGAAGATTAATGAACTGAATTTGCATTTAAAAATTAGAAAGCCAACAAATAATCCAAAAATAAGCACAAAAGAGGATCAAAAATAACAGGGACATACAAGAACTTTCTCCATTAAATACCAGAGTAAAGTAGGGATGCTCATTCTCCCTTCTGTTATTTGGTAGAGTTCTGGAAATGCTAACAATAGCAATGATATAGAGAAAGAAATTAAAGGCACAAAGATTGGTAAAGAAGAAATAAACTATCCCTATTTGCTAATGGTTGACTTCACTTGGAATTATGCAAATAAGTGACTAAAACATCAGTACTCTTTGACCCAGTAATTCCCCTCCTATACTTATTTTCTAAATGATAAGAAAATTCCCATATGCACTAAAATGTTTTTAATAGTACTTTTTATGGTACAAAATAATGGAATGAAATGCCTATCAATTGGGAAATGATTGAACAAATTGTAATACATGAATATAATTACTCTTATGTAAGAAATCATGAATGCAGAGAAACATGGAAAGTCCTACATGAACTGATGCAGTGAAATAAGCAAAACTAAGAAATCAGTATGCACATTGACTACAGCAATGTGGTAGTATATGGAAAGAATAGCCACAAAAAATCAAAAGTTAATGTTGCAAAGTTATAAGAAGCAAGTATGGCTTGAAAGAAGAGATAAGACACTCCCAACTCCACCCTTTTGTGGAATTAGGAGGTCTCCAAGTGTCACATATTGCAAAATTTAAGATTTTTTTGAATAAGTGATCAGTTGTGCTGTTATATATATATATATATATATATATATATATATATATACACACACACATACACACACACACATACATACATATGTTTACACATATACACACATTGATTGATTGATTGATTATATGGAATGGCTCCCTGGAAGGGGAAAAACTTACTTTTTAAATATCTGGCTTTTGACCACTAAATATACAGTACTAATTTTTAAGAATAGTTTTTAAAATGACCCATAACAATTTCTTACTAATCCAACTGTGTCAAAAGGGTTTTTGCATTCAATAAAAGTATTTCATTGAAGAAGATGAAAGTGATTAGAGGTTTCAATTACATGTTTTCCATTGTAATTGACTTAAGGCTGACTGCTTCTCTAAATTGTGCATTTTAGAGCCAAAAGCAGTTCAGTTATTTGGGGGTAAATAATGAGTGGTGGTTCAAGTTGTAAAATTATATACAGTAGAATGTTATATATTAGTAATTATATACTAAATTCAACAAGTAGAGGTAAATTGCCCTATAGTTCCATTGGTTTTATCCATCTATTATATGTTCTATTTAGCAATTAATTCTGAAGATCTTCAGAGACAGGAATGAGTAATTAGGGTTATTTTTAAAAGTTAACAAAATTCTTCAAGGCCCAGCTTTTTTCTTTCACAGTGAATGGTCCTATTTTAGTCATTGTGAGAAAACTGCTTTATAGACAAATACAATAAGATTCTACTTTTATATAATATTTCGATAGAAATGCAAGTCTTACAAAACATAAATAGTAAAGAATTGAATGCTTTATAAACCTTTTATGTAATGTAAGACACTTAATGGCTATATTCTTCCACCCACTCCCCATTTGTTAATAAAAGGAAAAAAGAGTAATAATATTAAGTTATATCATGTAGTGCTTTAATGTCTACAAAGTACTTTAAATATATGTATATTTATATAGTGTGTATATGTACATATATCTACCTATCTATATCTGTCTGTCTAATCTCATTTGATCCTTATAACAACCTTGTAAAGTATAATCCTCATTTTACAAATGAGGAAATAGGGTAAGAGAGGTTCATTGACTTGATTAGGGTCACACAGCTAAGAAAGTTTCTATCTGGGTTTCCTGACTCCAAGTCTAACATCCATCTACTATGCCACAAAGCTGTATTATATATTGTTCTAATTCGATATTCAAAACTATTACTTTGGCAACTTACCCCAAGACTTTTTTTAGTGAAAAGCTTTTGTTTTTACCAAATGAACTTGATCCATAATGCTCTATAATTATTGACAGTATACTATTTATTGTTTGGAATCTTTTTACAAAAAATGTTCAATAGGAAAATTTTGTCATAATTCTAAATAGAGTACAATTAATGATTATTTTATTTTATTATTGAATAATAGGAGATTAATCTTCTATTGTCTGGCCTTATCCAGAAGCATAATGATCTGAAAAGGTTAGTTGTAGGAATTCTATAACTTTGGATTCTTGTAGGCATAGAACTCTGTTGTATTTTACCATATCACTGAAAGTGGTTTTGCATATACTTTAAACTGCTTATGTGGTAGGAAGGAACTGTTATTAAAGGGACATACAATATGCAGTTTCATTCTTTGTCTATTGGATTGGTAATCAAAATATTATTCCAATTTTGTTTAAAGTATGAAATGACAAAGTTTTTCTAAATTTTAATGCCTTCCCTCTGAGACTATCCCCCAGTTTATTCTATATGTAGATACCTTATTTGTAGAGGTGTTTCTGTGTTTTTCTCCCCATTAGACAGTGATCTCCTTGATCACAGGAACTTTTTTTTGGTTTGACATTGATTTCCAGTGCTTAGCACAGTGCTTGGAACATAGTAGACACTTAATAAATGCTTACTGAATGACTGTCTGGAAAATTCTTGTCAAATCATTTGTATGAAATAGCATCTAAGGGCAACTAGATGGTGCAGTGGATAAAGCACTGGCCCTGGATTCAGGAGGACCTGAGTTCAAATCCAGCCTCAGACACTTGATCAACACTTACTAGCTATGTGACCTTGGGCAAGTCACTTAACCCTCATTGCCCCACAAAAAAACAAAAAACAAAAAACAAAACCAAAAAAATCTTTGCAATTTCCCAGAGATGAGTGAACACATGCTCTTCA
Source organism: Dromiciops gliroides (assembly GCF_019393635.1). Taxonomy (NCBI): domain Eukaryota; kingdom Metazoa; phylum Chordata; class Mammalia; order Microbiotheria; family Microbiotheriidae; genus Dromiciops; species Dromiciops gliroides. Next base: position 625,453,899 of record NC_057861.1, read on the forward strand.
CCCTATTCACTATAGGGTCTACCTAAAATAGCATCTATATGATAGATGCTTTAGTTTGCTTGATTTTTTTCTTTCTATGATTCATTTTCTATGAAAATTACTAGTCTTGCTAAAATTCTTATATTTCTGCATAAATAGATTTAACCTCCAAATATTCATCTTCATGCCAGTTGCTAGGCTGCTGCTGTTATAGAAACTCATTACTTAAAACAGAGCCCTGAAATCTCAGATATCTTAGGCAAAGGAATCACATGAGATCTTCTACCTTAATTTGTACTTTGTTTTTGTTTTAAAACTTAAAAAAAATAGAATTCCTAATAATTCACTAAAGAAGATTGTAAAGGAGGTCAAATAAAATTAACTAGGAGGTCTTTGGGTATAGAAGAAAGGGGTTTGAATCTGTAAATAAAAATACAAGTAGTATTTTCCTTTCTTAAGAAATGATGTTGCATTGTATATGATTAGAAATCAGAGGTCTTGAGTTTGTATCCCAGCTCTTCTACTTACTACCTGAGTGAAGTTGGTCAAGGGTCTTCAGACACCTCTCTGCTACCCAGTTTCTCTATCTATAAAATAAGGAGGCTGGACTAAATCACCTCCAAAGTCTTTTTTTTTTTTTTTTGGCAGGGCAATGGGGGTTAAGTGACTTGCCCAGGGTCACACAGCTAGTAAGTGTCAAGTGTCTGAGGCCGGATTTGAACTCAGGTACTCCTAAATCCAGGGCCGGTGCTTTATCCACTGCGCCACCTAGCTGCCCCCCAAAGTATTTTTTAAAATCTATAACTCTATATAATATTTGGATCTTGGGCAAATAACGTCACTTATCTATTTCCTCATCTATAAAATGAGGAGGTTGGATTAGGTGATCTCTAATATCTTGGTTACAAATACACATAAATTGGGGGCGGCTAGGTGATGTGGTAGATAAAGCACTGGCCCTGGATTCAGGAGGACCTGACTTCAAATCTGGCCTCAGACACTTGACACTTCCTTAGCTGTGTGACCCTGGGCAAGTCACCTAACCCTCATTGCCCCCCCCCAAACTTCACAGATACACAAAATTACTATATAACTCTACAATTTAATTGTAGGTAGATAATGGGGAGGGGGACCCTAGATTTAAAGAGATTTTTGTATCTTTGTGATCACTCCCCTTTTTGTTTAAAACAAAACTTAATTAAAAAAAAAACCTTTTTTTTGTTTGTTTTTCTTGCCTTCTCAGTGGGTGGGAGAAGAGTTAGAGGAATAGAAAGAAATCAGAAATGAAAAAAAAAGAATAAAAAATTCTTGTGCTCTGAAAAAATTAGTTTAAAGCTTAAAAAAAAACAAAGAAAAAATCATTTAATCCATTCTCTCATTTTAAAGATGGGGAAACTGAACTAGGGAGAGAAAGTAATTTGTTCAAGGTGACACAGTTGTCTCCTGATTAATCGTCATCTCAAAGTTTCTTTTGCTCCTATAGTCCTACCATAGGAATATGTAATACTTTGAAAGGAAATTAGATCAAAATGGAATGGCAGTTTATAGGCTGGTAGACTATAGTAAAAAGAGTGAAGGGAATTATTTCTAGGATGTTTTCATCCTTTGCATGTCCTTTTCGATTTTTGTTTTTGTTTTTTTGTTTGTTTGTTTGTTTTGGTGAGGCACTTGGGGTTAAGTGACTTGCCCAGGGTCACACAGCTAGTAAGTGTCAAGTGTCTGAGGCTGGATTTGAAGTCAGGTCCTCCTGAATCCAGGGCCAGTGCTCTCTCCACTGAACCACCTAGCTTCCCATTGCATGTCCTTTTCATTTATCCTTCCCCCCTCCCCATCCCCATTCCCCAATCCCCTTTCTTGCAATTTGATAGAGTGCTAAACTTGGATAGTGAATAATCATTACACTCTTTATATTATATATGTAAGGTGTGTGTTTAAATAAAAGGAGGCATTATAAAGGTTTTTTTCTTTTATTTCAACTCAATATTTGCTGTAATCACTGGTTATCATGATAAGGCCAAATATATCTGTAGTCTCTGAGTTCATAGAAGACTCATGTACGTGTATACAGATTCTGTAACTTTGGAAATGACTTCTGTCCAGAATGTAAAACTGACATCTTAACTAGTTTTATTTTTCTAGAACCTATTGATGTTGAGATGAATAATGTTTATAAACTACTTGAGGTGGGAAAAGTACTTTTTAAAATACAAATGTATCATTGTTCTGAATAAGAAAATCTATATCTTAATCTAAACCACACAATGTAAGGAAGTGGACCAAGAATCAGGAAACCCAGCTTTTGATTTCTTTTCTGGAGATGACTGTGTTGCATTGGCCAAGTTACTCTATCTAAATCAGTTTCCACATCTGTAAAACCAGAGGCTTGGATGAGATTATTTCCCCCCTTTCTTTGTTGTTTTTTTTACAATTATTATTATTATTTTAAAGAACAGAGACCTTTTTTTTTTCAGTTCCAAACTCTTTCTTTCCCTCAACTCCATCTTTCCCATTGTGAAGGCAAGAAAAACAGGACCCATTACAAATATATAGTCATGCAAAATAAATTTCTGCATTTGTCATTTAAAAAAAAAAAAGGAAAAATATTCTTCAAGTTGCGCTCTGAGTCCATCTCTTCTCTATCTAGAAATGGATAACATGTTTTATCATGAGTCTTTTGGAATTGTGGTGGGTCATTTTGTTGGTCAGTTATTGTCTTTCAAAATCGATTGTCTACAGGGCAGCTAGGTGGCAGTAGATAGAGCACCGGCCCTTGAGTCAGGAGTACCTGAGTTCAAATCCGGCTTCAGACACTTGACACTAGCTGTGTGACCCTGGGCAAGTCACTTAACCCCAATTGCCTCACTAAAAAAAAAAAAAAATTGATTGTCTACAATAATCCTGTCACTGTGTAGATTGTTCTCCTGGTTCTGCTCATTTCACTTTTTTTGGGGGGGGGTGAGGCAATTGGGGTTAAATGACTTGCCCAGGGTCACACAGCTAGTAAGTGTCAAGTGTCTGAGGCTGGATTTGAACTCAGGTCCTCCTGAATCCAGGGACAGTGCCCTATCCACTGCACCACCTAGCTGCCCCTGCTCATTTCACTTTACATCAGTGTTAGATGATTTTTTTAGGACCTTTCTAACTTTTCCATTTTATTAATTTTACATTTTAAAGGATTCTTAAGACTACTGGCCTCATATGTAAAGAGGGTCTGTGAAAGTCAAAATAAAAAGTGAATGTAAACTTTTGAGGCATTTTATGGAACAGAAAATATGAGTGTATCAAGGATCAAGTAACATTTTCTTGACATTTTCTTGTTCGTGGTGATGAGAGTCACATAATGGGCAGAATGTTTGAACCTGTTGTATAGTGAGTTTATATCACTTGTGACCTCTGAACAACAGAGTTGCTATAACTTGCAGAACTTCGAAAACTGTATTCTTCCTCTCAAAAAATGTGGTTTATCGTTTATTTAAGAGCCTCTAGCCAATTTCTTCTTCCCAAAGTTCCAGGAATTCAGTGTATTTCTATAATTGTATGAGCGTTTGTTACATGTAAGATACTGTGCTAGATATCATAGAATACAAAGAATAAACCACAGTTCTTATCTTCATAGAATTTATTTTTCCTAGATTCTATTGTAATACTCCTGGCATGTTCCTTCTAACTTTGCTTCTCTATTCAGAAGAAGAGATTTTATTATCTTTTCATTCAGAATAAAACCTTTGATATTTTAGAGGTTGGTTTATTACTTTTGTATAAAATGTTCAGATACATAATGTGTATTTACGTAAATTGTTTTTATTATAAACTTGTCAACAAAAATAAACATAAAAAACTTTAGTAAAAATTCTTTTAGTAAAATCTTTTCCGAGTCCCCTAACCTTTAGCAGGGCAAAACCAAAATAATAAACAACAAATAAGAAGATAAGATACTTTTGTCCTGCCACATTTGACCCTGCTCTCTTTGTTCTTTTCATCACCTTTTTCCTTATTTTTCCTTTCTTTTTATTTCTCCTTTCCTTTGAAAAGTTCTCAATTTTTATTGTGTGTTGCTTTCATTTTATATTGCTTCGTATAGGTTTTCCAATATTTACTTGTTTATTTCATATTTATCATCCAAGTATTATAATATTCCATTATAATAATACAGCATGATTTATTCATTCTCCTAGACTTCTATCCTCATCCTGCTTTCCAGTGTGGACACTGACTCACCATTTGTCTCTCTTATTTTGTAACCTTTTATTTGTTCTCCAGTTGTTAGATTTTAGATTGTCTCTAATTTTTTTTTAATTGATACAAAGGAGTTATTAACATTTCTGTACATATAGATCCTTTTTTCTTCCTCATGTTGTTTTTGGTATAGAGTCCTAGTAGTGATCTTCATCCAGTGGAAAGAGTGCTAGCTCTGGAGTCAAGAGGACCTGGGTGTGAATCCCATCTCTAATGCTTCCTACCTGTGTGGCTTTGGACAAGTCACTTAATCTTTATGGGCCTCAGTTTCCTCATCTTTAAATTGAAGAGGTTAAATTAGATGACCTTTGAAGTCCTGTCAAGCTCTATATCTATGATTCTGTGATCTGTGATCAGTTTTGTGACTCTTACTACATGTAAGCCTGTTACTCTCCAAAATATTTGTACTAATCTGAATTCCTATCAGTGATGTATTCCTGTTTTCCTGCAGCTCTGCCAACTTAGGACCTGACTATTTTTTACATTTGATGTAATAGTTGTGAGGTAGTATAAAGTTTCTTGATTTACACTTCTTTGATAATTAGGCTTACAGAGTTCAAAATCTTTTCATGTGATTAGTGACAGTTTATATTTCCTCTTTCGCAACTTTTCTGTTTATGTCATGCATAGCTTTTAATTTTTTTATTTCTTTTTCCCCATATAAATATTTTATTATTTTCCAGTTATGTTTAGAGATAATTTTCAACATTTGTTTTTATAAGATTTCTAGTTTCAAATTTTTCTCCATCCTTTCCCTCCCTCCCCCCTCCCCAAGACAGCAAGTAATCTGATATAGATTATATATGTACAATCACATTAAACATATTTCTGCATTAGTCATGTAATGGGAGAAGAATCAGATGCATAGTTTTTAAGGTGAAAATATTTTTGTTACATTATCGTTCTCATTCTGTTAATTGCAGGTGAAGGATTTGACTAAATATCTGGATCCCAGCGGACTTGGTATCATCAGTTTTGAAGATTTTTATCGAGGGATTACAGCTATCAGCAATGGAGGTTAGTTTTAAAACAGTGTTTCTAATTATTTTGTCTCACATGACATGTCCTCTGCTTCTTTCACATTCCTCCATCTTTCAGGAGCTATGTGTAAAGCCTCTTTTGTGGCTAAATCTCACCCCACACTCCTCCTGTTTTTCTAGGCCTTCTTTTCACACTAACCTCAGCATCTTTCTTTCTTTTTTTTTTTTTTAGTGAGGCAATTGGGGTTAAGTGACTTGCCCAGGGTCACATAGCTAGTAAGTGTTAAGTGTCTGAGGCTGGATTTGAACTCAGGTACTCCTGACTCCAGGACTGGTTCTCTATCCACTGTGCCACCTAGCTGCCCCACCTCAGCACCTTTCTTAACCACCTGTAGCACTTCAGCCACTGCCAGTTGCCTCAAGAACCTTTTGCAGTACTTTGTCAACTTCCCATCTCTTTGAAGACTCCTAAATACCTAGGCCCCTAGTTACCTTTGGTTTCATCCCTTATTCCTTTGCCCCTAGACTTCTATCCTCATCCTGCTTTCCAGTGTGGACACTGACTCACCATTTGTCTCTCTTATTTTGTAACCTTTTATTTGTTCACAAAGCTACCATTATGTTTGATGCTCATGTTCTGAAGTTTTGAGTTAATCTGGTAATCATTTTCTTGTACCTCTTAACCTGATAAGGCAGGGACTCATCAGAGAATAAAAATGTTGAATGAGATAGACTACCTCTTTAGTGTACTCATATCACTTTGCTTAATTTCAATAGTTTATGCAGGTATATTTACAATCAGCTTAGCTGATAAGTTCAGGAACTGGGCTTGGGCCTAGAAGATCTAAGTTTGAATCCTTCATTACTAGCTATATAAACACAGGCAAATCAATTAACCTCAACTAAATGACTGGTAAACAAATAGCATCAGAGAGATGATATGCCAATGGATGGGGGTCTAGATCTAGACCAATTTGAGAAAATAAGCCAGGATTTAACTTTCCTTGTCTTTAAAATGGGAATAAGGATACTCACTCCCTAACTCATAGATCGGTTGTGTTGAAAGTCATTTGTAAAGCTTTCAGTATTATAGAAAAGGGAGTTAGTTCTGATGATGGGAGTGCTTCCAATACCCTGCAAGCATTGAGGGCAGCGTCCTAGCGGGTAAAAGTAAACCCCACTGAGGAATGTATCTCTATCTGTAGTGGCTCACAGTGATTATAGTATTTAGGAAAATGGCCAATTTGTCCTTTTCAGGAAAATCCTGTGAACAGTATGTTTTTGAAACCACATCCCCATTCTTGGTTAGTTTAGATAAGTTTGGTATAATGGAAGGGGTGCTGGATTTGAAGTCAGAAGATTTAGGTTCAATGCCCCACCTTGCTTACTGTAACCCTCATGACCTTGGGCATCCCACTTACCCTGTTTCATTCTTTTTTCTAAAAATTTTTTTTTTGGGGGGCAGGGCAGTGAGGGTTAAGTAACTTGTGCAGGATCACACTAGTACATGTCAAGTGTCTGACGCCAGATTTGAACCTAGGTCCTCCTGAATCTAGGGTCGGTGCTTTATCCACTGCGCCACCTAGCTGCCCCCTGATTCATTCTTCTTTTTTTTTTTTTAAGTAAGGCAATTGGGGTTAAGTGACTTGCCCAGGGTCACACAGCTAGTAAGTGTCAAGTGTCTGAGGCTGGATTTGAACTCAGGTCCTCCTGACTCCAGGGCCAGTGCTCTATCCACTGCACCACCTAGCTGCCCTGTATATGATTTTTCAAGGAAAACTAATCCTGAAAATATTGAAGTATAATGTAATTCCTGGCCTTTCAAAATGTTTTTCACCTGAGATGGACTGTTTTTTAAAAAAATGCTTGTGATGTTCTTTATGGAAAAAATGAAAAACTACTTCGTCTCAATAAAGTTGACTGTAGGATGGGGAAGGGAGGGGAAAATTAATGCAGCTGAATAGGGAAGCTATTGATAGAGTTCCTTTCATCTGAGGACATTGAAGTGTTTCACAAACTAGCACTTTTAGCATACAGAGGACAGATGGTATTTACAATATGTTATTGCAACAAACAGACAAATAGAAAAACATGATTCATTTTGCATTGAACTTTAAATCAATTTCATGAATAAAAGGCAAAAGATTTTTTTAAAATCTTGGATTATTATGGCAACTTTTAGAAAAAAACAAAAATAAACCTTGAAACTCTTAGGGTTTTGTTTTGTTTTGGTTTGGTTTGGTTTTGGTTTTGGATAGTAACTGCTAGGAAACAAAATGACTCTGAATATGTGACCACTAAACTTGACCCTGATGGGGCTAATCCAGTCATTTCAACAATCCTTATTAGTTTCTAATGGTGGCCTCTATTGAGCGTACATGTGGCCTAAGCAGTCAGATTGATTACACCATAGGAATGTGTTACGTGTAGACTTGTTTGCTTTTTGTGGGGTCGGAGCTAAGTAGCTTACTTCTAGCAGAATGGTTATAGGAAAGTTAGATATACCTATTTTAAGAGATTATGTCCAGAAAATATGTTTAAAGAAAATTGAGTTTAAAAATGTCATCAATGCAGGCTGTTAGCTATTAAATCAGTGAGGTTTTTGTCATTGTTGAAAAATAGTCTTATTTTCAAGGTTCTCAGATAAGAAAATTATAGACTGGCAGATTATAGTCTATATTTAAGAGGAGATAAAATATTACAAATTATTTTAAAGGTGAGTGAGTACTAGTTTTATGTTGACTCAGAATGTTCTGGTATGAGAGGTCAGTAGCAATTGCTTCTGTGATTTCATCCAGAGTCATGTGATTCTGTCTGGCTCCTAGTATTTAACTTATGTTAATAAGAACCATGTTGCTAAGGAGATAATTGGGAGGTAAATTAAAGAGGAAATAACAAAAGCTATAAATGTAGAAGATCTTTCTTATAATAGTCCTTTTTTTCCTTTTCTTTCTTTCTTTGTTTTTTTTTAAGCAGGAGTAGAACAGGGATAGAATTAAGACAAGAAAGCAAAAGAGTAGCTTGAAAGAATTAAAACTATCAAATGAACTTAATCCATGTAGTAACTATTAAGTTAAAGTAATAATTTGGTGTGTTTTAGTAGAAAGCGTATGGGACATAGTGTCCACCCTCTATTTGTTACTAGCCGCATAAGCTTCAACAAGCTATTTAAAAGAGAAGAGGTGCTTTAGTGATGGCTGCCCTGGAAAAGTAGCCTGGAAAGGCAGGCTGGATCCGAATTATGAAAGGCTCTGAATGTCAAGCATATAGGCCTGTATTTTATGCAGGAGACAATATGGAACTTCTGAATAGGGGAGTGTGCTTCCTGAAGTGTCCCAGGTGATTATCTCCCTTGCTTATCCTAGTCCCTACTCTGTTTATCTTTTAGAGTTATGAGGAAATGACTTAAAAAACCTATTGAATTCTCATAGTTTTATTCAAATTTATTCTCACCAGACTTGGTCTAATTGAGCTTAAGCTCTTCCAATTGAATATAATATAAGACCATATTTGGGACCCATTGAGAATATTTATGAATATTTTGCTAGTTAAATTACATGAGAAGAAGATGGTATTGTGGAAAAGAATACCTAACTCGAAAGGAGATTTAAAATTTTAGGGGCAAAGCCTAATCGTCTTCATAAAACCAGTGGCATAAGGTGATTGCCTCATGATACCTTTTGTGTTGTAGAATAGATTTACTATGATGCCAGTGAGTATAGGCAGTGAACATAGTGCCAATGAGCGTAGTGTAGATGAATGGTATGGTAGTGTGAGTGCTATAACTAGAAACAGTTAACAGTAGTAATTGTGGTGGGCAGCTAGGTGGTGCTTTAGAGGGATGGTTGTTTACTAATGTTGGTTAGAGCAGAGTTATGTAGGGTACACCTGTATTTCATTTAATTTGATGCTAATATTTAAAAACAAAGCAAAATACAAGTAAACTACTTCTTTTTTCCTTTTGCCATCCCATAAGATTTTTGTTTGTCTCTTTACTTTTGTTACAAATTCAACCTATACTTTTTCTTTTCAATCTGTCTGGTAAAAATAAATAAAAATTATACAATTAAATCAGAAAAAAAAGCCAAACCAGAATGTACATGTAGAGTTCATGTCATTGGTCTACAAAATTTGGTTGGGCAATCTTATGTTGGAAGATATCTCACCTATATGAAGAGATAATAGGGTCTTTTGGAGAAGGGGGGGGATATCTTTTAGTTATTTATTGCTCTCTGCATTATTTATGGCTTAAGTTATTGTTATTTAATATTTTAGTATTCTTTTACCCCCTAATTTCCAGCCTTCTGGTGTCAAATTCAATAGCTCAAGTTTCAACCTTGATGTCTTGGATTGTATTTATTGATGATTGAATTAACATCGAGTTTATGGTTTCTCCTCTCCCTTCCCTCCATGCCTCTCCTCCTCTCTCAGTACCCAGCTCAAATTCTACATCTCCATTATGTCTTCCTTATTCTTCCAGCAATCACCATTGATAGGCTTTTGTTTGTTTGTTTTTTAGTGAGGCAATTGGGGTTAAGTGACTTGCTGAGGGTCACACAGCTAGTAAGTGTTAAGTGTCTGAGGCCGAATTTGAACTCAGGTCCTCCTGAATCCAGGGCCGGTGCTCTATCCACTGTGCCACTTAGCTGCCCCCATTGATAGGCTTTTAAAAAATTTCTATAGCACTTTTAGCCTCTCGCACACATTTTGACACTTATCTTGTATATAAGTCTTGTCTTCTGAATAATAATGTAGACTTCTTGAGAGGAGGAATCTGGTTATTTCCCTCAATATTCTGCATGATCTGCTCTACTCTTACTGCCTTCCATTTGAAATTACCTTCCATCATTTACATTGTGTGTGTGTGTGTGTGTGTATGTTTTGGTTTTTTTGTTTTTTTGCGGGGTGATGAGGATTAAGTGACTTGCCCAGGGTCACACAGCTAGTAAGTGTCAAGTGTCTGAGGCTGGATTTGAACTCAGGTCCTCCTGAATCCAGGGCCGGTGCTTTATCCGTTGAGCCACCTAGCTGCCCTCTACATGGTATATATCTTAAGTGTGAAATTTTTTGCATGTTGTCTCCTCTATTAGAATGTGGACTCCTTGAAGACAGGGGACTCTATATGTTTGTCTTTTTTTGCATTTTTTAGCTTGGTGCCTAGTACATAGTTAAGTGCTCAATAAATGCTTGTTTACTGACTTAGTAATATAATTAGGCAATCAAAATACTTGCTAAATAAGAATAACTAACAGTGTTTAAAAGGAACTCAATGGGTTGTTTTCCTTTAAAAAAAAAAAAGCTCCCATAATTTTCCCTGTGTTTCTTGATGTTATTTTCTTCAATCATTTTTTTGTTTTATATCACTTCATTTCTTAATAGATCCCTCCCTTACCCCCCCTGAAAACCAGCCTTTTTAACAAAGAATAAAAAAGAAAGGGGGAAAAACAGTTCAGCAAAACTAAAATATTAATGAAGTCTGGCAATATAAGTACTGTTCTACCTCCCTAGTCCCGCTGCCACCTCTGCAAAAAAAGGAGGAAAGTAATAGGTCTTTTCTTCGAAGTAAAGCTTAGTCCTGATACTTTCACGTGAAAACTATAGAGCATATATTTGGAGTTAGAAAGTCAACAGTACACCTTCCTTATTTAATTTATTTATTTATTTATTTTTAGTGAGGCAATTGGGGTTAAGTGACTTGCCGAGGGTCACACAGCTAGTAAGTGTTAAGTGTCTGAGGCCAGATTTGAACTCAGGTCCTCCTGACTCCAGGGCCGGTGCTCTATCCACTGCGCCATCTAGCTGCCCCCTTATTTTATAATCTAAATAGCTAGGGCCCAGAGAACTTAAGTAGATTCCCCAAGGCCACACAGCTCTCTTGACACTTCTCATCAAGGCTGTGGGTGTGCCTGTTGATCCTAATACTGCTACTCCAATACCATGGCAGCAGGACTGCCTATGCACCTGATGTTGTAAGTAAGGGTCCTGGCTTTAGAGGGAGGCGACCGCTTCTGTTTCAGTGAGATGACAAAGCATATATAGCTGTGGGATACTAATGCTTTCACATAAAAGTCTCTAGAAAAGGGCAAGGCCTGAGTGCCAAGCAGGAGAAAAAGACATGTCTCAGAGTTCGCGTAGCTGGCCGCAAAAGAGGCTGGGCTTAACAACCAGAGAGGTATTTTCGACAGTCCTACAGTTCTATGATATTCCATTTATTCCACATGAGAAGTAGGGTGCTATAATAGTAGAACACTGGGTTTAAAATTAAAAGACCATAAGGAATAGAAGAGTGTAGTATTATGTTTGACATAGATGTTTACTACTTGTGTAGAAATTTCCTAGTGGAAAAATATATGGTTGAGGGGAAAAGAAGGAAGAAAAAAGGAGAGATCATGGTGGGGAACATAATGTTTACTCTACATTATAGATTCTAGACTAGAAGAGAGAAGTGGATAATTAGTTCCTATTATATATCCTAAAGCTAGTATAGAAGCAGTTATGATCAAGAACTTTAGCTACCTTGATATATGCTGGAGATTTCTCTCAGCTATTAGCAAAACATCTGTCAAGTTTTTGATGTGCTCTGCTGATAATTTCATCTTTCAGAAGGTAGAGAACTAATGAAGAAAAGCTAGTTGGTTAAGGAAACTTGGAATGAAGTACCCATGCCATTTTAGATTTTGTAATTAATAAAGAAGGAGACATATATAGTTTGATTTGCAATCACACTTTAAAAGAGTCAATTTCAAATAATTCAATACATAGGATCTTATGACCTAGGTCTCTAAAAAGAAAGTTGACTGAATGAAGAAGGATAGAAGGTTCAAGAATGAAATTCTAATGATGTGTATTTTGAAATGATTCCATTGAGTGATGGGGAAAAAAGGGGCAAATGATAACTAAAGAGATACCATGAAGGAACTCATTGAGCTCAGACTTTAAAAAGACATATACAAAAACTGAAAGTGAAGACAGGTAACGAAAGATCATAGTATCATAAATTTAGAGCTACAAGGGACCTTAGGCATCCAGTTTAATCTCTTCATTTTATAAATGAAAAAAGGTGAAGCTCAGAGAGGTTTGACTTTTCCAAGTAAGAAGTAAATATGTTCAGAATTTGAACCCAGATCCTTTAATTCCAAATCCAGTGTTCTTTCCACTAAGAACATAGATAGACTTTAGAGCTAGAAGGAACCTTTAGGGTAATTTAGTTCATTCTTCCATCTTCCCCCTTAACAGATGAATAATCAAAGAACCAGAAAGGCTATGTGATTTTCTCCAAGGTCATACACGTAGTAACAGAAACAGAATTCTGAAATTATTAATATATGGACATGATAAACTATCATCAGTGATTTTTGAAAAATTATAGAGAATAAGCGATATTACAAGACAAGATGGATAAACTTTCTGGCTTACAGAAAAGGAAAGAAGGTTGAACTAATGAACTTGATTCCAATTGCTAGTAAAATTCTGGAACAAGTTATTAAAAGGATGGCTCCTGAGTAGTTATGTTGAGCACTGTGAATTTGCATAAGTTTATGAAGAACAAGTCTTGCTAGACTTAACCTCATTTCCTTGTTTTTTCTTTGCTAGAGTTACTAGATAGGTAGAACAAGGAAATTCCGTAGAAATAGTATATCCCTGGATTTCAGCAGGACATTTGACAGCTTCTCATGACTCATAGATTGGGATCCACTGCTGAGCCTTCAATGGGTTTCAGACAAGAACCAGATGAGCCAGCCAATGGTGAAAGCAATAATACCTTTTATGTGGCACTTTTTAGCTATGTGGTTTAAGTGAACTCACCCAGGGGAACATGGGGGGGGGGATTAAAGTAATGAAACAAGGGTACCAAGACTGTATAATTACCTCCCACAGAAGAAAAGTAGCTAAGCACCACTCCATACACAAGTTAAACACATACATATTGGGGTCAAGACTGCCACTTCAAAAACTGAAACAACATATTAACTCCCCTTTCCCCCGGGGCTAAGACTAATTTTGTCTCTAAAATATGACATGGAAGAGAAGGCATACAAACAGAGTTGTCGCTAAAAAGTCTTGGGCATGACACTCTACAGGTTATGGAAGAAGGAGGGAGTCCAAAATGGTTCGGTGAGAGGCTTCTTCTAAGAAGGACTTTGTGCATCTTTACTTGACCCTAAGCTCTCATCAGGATCATGAATGGGATACTTCCAGCACTCCATGTATCAGGGCAGCTCTGGGATCAAGGCAGAATAGGAAAACTGGAGAAAGAGGGCTAAGTGTCCTGTAGGGAGGAAGGTCTCCGGAGGAGCTGAATGGTTTCCCTGCCTCTCATCTTAGAGACAGGAAACACCCACCCAATTGGGAAGCTGGAGGTTTCTGATCTTGAAGTTCTAGGCAAAGAAGACTCCAGATAAGGGAACATTCAAGAATAGGGGTAGAGATGAAGGGAAAGGGAAACCAGCACATCATAAACTAACATAAACAACTGGAGAACCATAATATCTGTAGGGAATCCATTTTGCATTTGTACTTTGTACAGGACATATTCCATGACAGAAGCAAACCTCTTTGGTGAGCATGTTTTATTATTTTATGCTTCGGTGTTTACTGAGAATTGTTGAACGAAGTTTTCTCTGTGTTTCACTTATTAATGAACCTTGTATGATCTTAACATGCATGGACAAACTTTGGTGGAAGAGAGCCCTTAAGCTTTCATTTTGTTTTACAGAATCAGATAAGGTTTTTAAAAAATTTACTAAATAATAAACAGAAAACTTTTTTTAGTCTGTATGCATTAAAATTTTTGGTTCCAAATTCCATCCCTCCCTCCCTTTCTTGCTTTCTCCCCTTCCTCAGATAGTAAGCAAATCAGATATAGTTTATACATGTCTATATGCCTTGGTTTTTTTTACTGTAAAGATGTAGTCTGCTGTGGAGAAAGAATCCCCTATCAAAGTCTGCCTCCCATTTCATATTTTCATCAAGAATACCTTGATGTGGGATGGAAATTTGGGGTCAAATTGATTGTGAGTCATCCCAAAAGAATTACAAGACTCAGTGACTCAGTTTCCCAAGTTTTATTGCAATACTGTGGGTGACCACAGGGAGAGAACCAGAATATTGGAAAGACATCTCTCCAATAAGGAAAGGAAAGACAGTTATATTTATAGTATGGATAAATTGATTATCAGTCTCATTATAATACTCTCTACCTAGGGGTGTTACAAGGGAGGGCTTATCCTAATTTGGAGTTCCTGGGGTCCTAAACCAACCCCTGAGGCTGGTACTTTTTTCAGTGGAGGTGTGTTTTGGGGGTTTACACGTCATAAGCTGAATCTAGGGACAAATTTGGCCTTTTCTGCTCATGTCTCTTTCTGATTCCCATGGCTAGTTTCAAAATATAATCATTTTTCTTTAGAATTTCTATAGTCTTATCAGGTCTCCGCAGCCTAGCTCCCTCTGTTCCCGTCATGGGTACTGATCACTGTGGGTACAATAACCTGGTAAGTTCATTTATAAGTTGCTACCTGAGGCACACCTAGAAGGAAGCGAGGGATTCTGTGAGGCAGAGGTGAAAAAGGAATGGATTCAGCGAATAGTGACAGGAGTAGTACAAAGTCATAGAGATAGGAAATGAAACGCCATGCGAGAAATAAAGAAATGACTGATTCCGCTGGACTGTGATTGTGAAAGGGAAAGTAGTATATAATAAGGCTGAATGGATGCTTTAGTCTAGATTGTACAGGGCTTTAAAAGCAAAACAAAGGAATTGGTATTTTATCCTAGAGGCAATAGGGAGCCATTGCAGTTGACTGAATAAGAAGGGACATTGTTAGATCTGACCTTAAGGAAAATCACTTTGGCAATTGTTTGGCCATTATAACATTACAGGTGAGAGGTGATGAGGGCCTGAACTTTAGGCAGTGTCTGTGAGAATGGAGAGAAGGTTCTGGATAGTGAGAACTGTGGAGGCAGAAATGGCAAGATTTGGCCAAGGATTGGATATGTGGGGAGAGGGAGAGGGAGGAGTCAAGTATAATGCCAAGGCTATGAATCTGGGAAACTGAAATAATGTTAATACTCTTGACAGAAACAGGAAAGGTTAGAGGTAGGGAAGGGTTTGGAAGGGAAGATCAGTTCTGCTTTTGACATGTAGAATTTGAGATATCTCCAGTCTGACTGGAGTTCTGGAGAAACTCAGGCTGAATATATAGATCTCTGAGTCATCTGCATGATCATTAAGCCCATTGGAGCTAATAAGATCATTAAGAGAGAGTTTAGGGGGCAGCTAGATAGCACAGTGGATAAAGCACTGTCCCTGGATTCAGAAGTACCTGAGTTCAAATCCGGCCTCAGACACTTGATACTTACTAGCTGTGTGACCCTGGGCAAGTCACTTAATCCCCATTGCCCCCCCCCCCAAATAGAATCCTAAGAGAGAGTTTAGATAAAGAAGTAAAAATTTCTGTCCCCGACATGGGAAGGGCAAATGTCATGGTTCTGCTTATCAATGATGACATATGGTCACTTGTGGTGAGACCTCAGAAGCTACCTAGTTCAATTCTTTAATTTTACAGGTGAGGAAACAGAGAAGCCAGACAAAGTCAAATGACTTGCCCAAGATCACCCAAGCACCAGACTCTCCAACTCCAGAGCCAGTACTTTTTTTTTCTACAACCATCCTACTTCTTGTTTGATTGAAAGCTTTGTGTATAAATTATTTGGGGATTCTACAATAATCTTTCTCCAGTCTTATTTTCCCTTTTACTTTTTTCACTGTTTTATGAGATGGTAATACTTGGAATTTTCTAATCTAGGATGGGGCTGCTAGATGATACAGTGAATAGAGAGAGCACCAGCCCTGAAGTTGGGAGGACCTGAATTCAAATGTCACTTCACACACTTAATAGCTGTGTGACCCTGGGCAAGTCACTTAATCCAAATTGTTTTAAACATCCAGGGCTATCTCCAATTGTCCTTATGTATATCTTTTGTTGTTGTTTATTTTTACAAGGCAGTGAGGGTTAAGTGACTTGTCCAGGGTCACACAGCTAGTTAAGTGTTAAGTGTCTGAGGCCAGATTTGAACTCAGGTCCTCCTGAATGTAGGGCCAGTGCTTTATCCACTGTGCCACCTAGAAGTCTCTCCTTATATATATTTTGCCCTTGGACCCAGATGGCTCTGGAGGACAGAGTAAGGTTGGTGACTTTGCACAGAACTCCCTCACTTAAATCCAATTCACTGCAAGTCATAACATGGTCCTCTTTGAGAATGAAGGACAAACAACAACAGTCTAGGATAAATTTAGCCAGATCCAGACCTATCATACATCTGTACCTCCAGCCTGGCACTACAGGTTCTTTCCTGCCCTGAGGTTGAAGGCTTTCATTATGTCTAGCCCGGATTCAGACCTACCACACTACTCCCCAGCTATTTTCATGGCATGCTGTTCCTTTGCATACCCTGATCTTCTCTACCTTCCCTGACACCCTAAACCCAGTTTCCAATTTGAATCTTAAAAGCAATAATGGAATCAATATTACCACAACATTCCTCCCTGCCCACTATTCCCTGGAGCTTAGATCTTCCCCTTATAAACTCCTTGAGGGCAGGGGCTGTCTTTGTTTACTTGTATTTGTATCCTTTATACTTAGCACAGTGCCTGGCACATAGTATGTGCTTTTTCTCATATTCTAAATGGGGGAAGTAGGACAGCCAGCTTACTTCTGCCCTTTCCTACTGCTTGGCAAGGATAATACGTGGTTTTTAAGTTCTTTTGGCTTCTTGCTTGGGTGGTTAATGAAAATAAATTCTATTTCTGAAGGAAAGCCTCATTTTCCTTGACCTCTCTGTAGCCTTTGACGCTGTTGATCACTCACTCCTCCTTGATACTCACTTTTCTCTAGGTTTTCGGGATCCCACTCTCTCCTGGTTTTCCTTCCACCTATCTGACTTACTCCTCTGTCTCCTTTACTAGATCTTCTAAATCACACTCTCTTAACTGTATGGGGTCCCTTAGGATTCTGGCTTGAATTGTCTTCTTTTCTCCATCTCTACTACTACATTTGCTGATCCTATGGATTTAATTTTCATCTTTTTGAAATCTACTTTTCCTGCCCCAGTATCTCTGCTGACGTCCAACCTTACATTTCCAACTGCCTTTCAGACATCTTGAACTGGATGTCCTGTGGATTGTCCCAAACAGAACTCATTATCTTTCCCCCTAGATCCTTGCTCTCTCCTGTTGTTCAGTCATGTCTGACTCTTCGTGACCCCATTTGAGGTGTTCTTGGCAAAGATAACGGAGTGCTTTGCCATTTCCTTCCCCAGCTCATTTAGCAGATGAGGAACTGAGGCAAACAGGGTGAAGTGACATCACCCAGCTGCAGTAATACAGCTAGTATGTGTCAGAGGCCAGATTTGAGCTCAGGAAGATGAGTCTTCCTTACTCCAGACCCAGAAGTCTCTATCCATGCCACCTAGCTGCTGTCTCTGCCCCCTATTACTGCAGAGAGCAACACCATCCTCCCAGTCCCTCAGCTTTGCAACTCATTTTCGTAACATCTCTCAAATGAGCCTCCTTCTCTCTGCTGACACTGCCACCACTCTCGTGCAGGCCTTCATCACTTCAGGCCTAGACCATTGCAGTAGCCTGCGGGTGGGTCTGCCTGCCTCAAATCTCTCCCCAGTCCAATCTCTTATCCATTCAGCCACTAAAGTGATTTCCTTAAAATACAAGTCTGTTCATGTCATCCCTCTCCCTTCTTCTCAGTAAACTCCAATAAATTCCTGTTACCTTCAGGAGTAAATACAAAATACTCTGTTTGGCATTCAAAGCCCTTTATCACCTGGCCCCTTCTTACCTTCCAGTCTTTTTCCACCTCACTCCCCAAAATATGATCTTTGATCTAATGACTGGCCTCCTTGTTGTTCTTGGAACAACAAGACACTCCATCTCTCAGCTCCAGGTATTCTCAGGCTGTCCCTCATGCCTGAAATGCCCTCCCTCCTCGATCCCAACTACTGACCTTCCTGGCTTTGTTCAAGACCCAACCAAAGTCCCACTTCCTACTGGAAGCCTTGCCCAGCCCCTCTAATTCCAGTGCCTTCTCTCCATTAATTATTTCCTATTTGTCCTTGCTTCATTTATATTTGCTTGTATGTGGTCTCCTCTATTAGATTGTAAGCTCCTTAAGGGCAGGAATTGTCTTTTGCCTCTTTTTGTTTCCCTAGTGCTTAGTACAGTGCCTGGCACATAGTAGGCATTTAATATATATTTATTGACTCGAATTATCCATTTCCCATTTTTGAGGATTAGTGGTTTATTTTAAAGAAATTAGATTTTAGCTGTTTTAAGTTTACACAGGAATTTGGAACTCAAAATTTTATATTAGAAATCCTTTTTAAAAAGTCAGTGTTGGGGGGCAGCTAGGTGGCGCAGTGGATAGAACACCGGCCCTGAATTCAGGAGGACCTGAGTTCAAATCTGGCCTCAGACATTTAACACTTACTAGCTGTGTGACCCTAGGCAAGTCACTTAACCCCAATTGCTTCACCAAAAAGCAAAAAAGCAAAAACAAAACCAAAACCAAACAAACAAGTCAGTGAGTTTTTCACTCCATTGCTATGCACATAGTAAGCATTTAATAAATATTTGTGATTGATCAGAAAAAAAGTGCACTAGGTCTTCTTATCTGCATTTCTTCTAAACTGATATTAATTTTTATTCTTGCTTAACCAGTTAGTGATCTGACTACACACAGACAACTATTTCTGAAACGACTCCAGTGTCAGGAAACAGTCATTTTCTTTTGGTTAATATATGATCAATTTTTTATGAACAAGCAATGTTTTCAATATTTAATAACTTTTCCTCCCCATTTATTGAGAATTTTATTTTTCCCCAAATTACCTGTAAAAACAAATTTTTACATGGATATTTAAAACTTTGTGTTCTAACTTCTCTTCCTCCCTCCCTCCCCACCCCCCTTAAGAACACAAGCAATTCAATATAAGTTATACACATGTAGTCATGCAAAGAATTTCCACATTAGTCAGGTTGTGAAAGAAAACAGACAAAAACCTTAAGAAAAAGAAACTAAAAAAATTATGTTTCAATCTGTATTCAGACACCATCAGTTCTTTCTCTGGAGATGGATTGCATTTTTCATAAGTCCTTCAGAGTTGTCTTGGATCTTTGTATTGCTGAAAATAGCTAAGTCATTCACAGCAGATCATCTTACAATATTGCTGTTACTTTGTATAAAGTACATTTCACTTTTGTATCAGCTCACGTAAGTCTTTCCAGGTTTTTCTGATAGCGTCCTGCTCATCATTTCTTATATCAAAATAGTATTCTATCATTATCTCATCCCACAATTTATTCAGCCATTCCCCAAATGATGGGCATCTCCTCAATTTCGAATTCAACTTTTTGTTTTTTATCTCTTTTTGGATATCGACCTAGTAGTGGTATTACTAGGTCAAAGAGTATACATGGTTTTGTAGCCCTCTGGCTATATTTCCAAATTGCTGTACAGAATTTAATAAGTACTTTTTAAAAGAAAAAATACAAACTATCAACAAACATGAAAAATTCTCCAAATAACAAAGAGTAAGAGAAATGCAAATGAAAACAACTTTAGATTTTACCTCATTCCCATTTAATAATGAAAATAAGGAAATAATGTTGATGGAGCTGTGAGAAGGACGATGCCATGAGCACTGTAAGAGAAGATTACCAAGTATCCCATAAAATGATGTTTCTTGACACTCTTTTAAAAATTTAATGTTTAAATTCTGAACTGAAATACAAAAAAGGAGTATTTTCACATGCACAGCAGAAAACAGAGGATTCTTTATGAAACCATGAAACTCCCGTTTTATCCCACTTCCTTAAAAAATGTATATATAAACTTTTATAAATATATATAGTTGATATGTTTATATATAAAATTCTATTTACAAAACTGCCACCTAGCTGCCCCTTGTCCTAAACACTTTTTTTTTTGTTTTTGTTTTTTTGCTGGACAATGAGGGTTAAGTGATTTGCCCAGGGTCACACAGCTAGTAAGTGTCAAGTGTCTGAGGCCGAATTTGAACTCAGGTACTCCTGAATCCAGGGACAGTGCTTTATCCACTGTGCCACCTAGCTGCCCCTCTATACGCTTTTTAAAATGTTAGAGCAGGGGCAGCTAGGTGGTGCAGTGGATAGAGCACCGGCCCTGAAGTCAGAAGGACCTGAGTTCAAATCTGACCTCAGACACTTAACACGTACTAGCTGTGTGACCCATGGCAAGTCACTTAACCCCAACTGCCTCACCAAAAAAAAAAAAAAAAATAATAATAATAATAAATAAATAAATAAAATAAAATGTTAGAGTGACTCTTTTTGGGATGTGAGGCATTAATATTTTAATAATAATTTCTACCTCCCCCAAATTAACCTAGAGAAAGAAAAAAAGCCCTTGAAGCAAACAATCATGGTAAAAAAACCCAATGAATCCACATAGTGGCCATCATAAAAATGTACATCTCTGCACCTTATGTCCATCACCTCTTTGCAAGGAGGTAGGTAATATCCTTCATCCTAAGTCCTCAGGAGATATATTTATTAAATGCCTACTATGTGCCAGGCACTATGCTCAGTGCTGGCATAAAGTTGTTTAAAGTTGTTTTTCTTTACAATGTTATTGTCTTTTTATAGATAGTTTCTATGGTTCTGCTCACTTCACTCTGTATCAGTTCATACTACCTAAGATTCTCTGAAATTATCCCTTTATCATTTCTTTCTTTCTTTTTTTGGTGAGGCAATTGGGGTTAAGTGACTTGCCTAGGGTCACACAGCTAGTAATTGTTAAGTGTCTGCAGGCCAGACTTGAACTCAGGTCCTCCTGAATCCAGGGCCAGTGCTCTATCCACTGTGCCACCTAACTGCCCCATTTTATCATTTCTTAAGGTATAATAGAATTTCATTATAGTCATTCCCCGCAGTTGCCTCATAGATTCTAGTTTTGGTCTTATCTTTTCTAATTTTTCTTCTTCTCTCCTAACCCCTACCATAATTCCCCTTTAGGGGTTAGGAAGTTTATTTTACTTGCCACTATGCCATTCCCAGTGTTATTCTCCCTCTTTAACCAGTCCAATCCCCTCCTCCCTGCTTGACTCCTTGTTGAGATTGATATATTTCTGTATCAAAACTGTTTGTATAAGGATTTGTGGACTCAACTCTCTTTTGTCCATTTCAGGTAAGTGTTAAGTTCATGTAATAGCTACTCCATCTCTTTCCTTCATGTTTATGTATTCTTCTCATATACTTACTTATAGGGAATTGCAATTTCTTGCCCTTTCTCCTTTCCGACCTAGTGTGTTCTTTCTTTTCTTCTCCCTTCTCTTTCTCCCTTCAAACCTTCAGAACAGAACTGAGCACCATCTCATGGAATTTGGCCCTCTTGGATCTATAAGTTTCTGAATGCTGGATCTTCAGAACCCTTTCTGGTATCTCACAAAAG
The DNA here is from genome assembly GCF_019393635.1 of Dromiciops gliroides. Lineage (NCBI taxonomy): Eukaryota > Metazoa > Chordata > Mammalia > Microbiotheria > Microbiotheriidae > Dromiciops > Dromiciops gliroides. Next base: position 625,475,593 of record NC_057861.1, read on the forward strand.
AATGTGAGGGATTTCTGAGCTCCTGTGCCTAGGCTGTCTGGGTCTGAGTACTAGACTATACTGTGCTGATTGCTTTCTGGGGTTTTCAGGGTCCCTGCCCTGGGGCTTTCTCAGGAGCCCCCTCCTCTCTTGCTACACATAGCCTTTTCTGGTTTCATTGGGTCTGAACCCTCCTTCCTATTGTCTGAGGATGTCTCTGAATCTTTTTATGCAGTTCTGTGGTGGAAAACATCACTCACCATCATTTCTCGTTGGATTTATTGATCATGACTTGATTTGATGTGAACTTCATAGTTTTTCTTGAATAAGTATGTGGGAGCTGCACAACCTGTCTCCTGGTCAGGCAGCCCTCTTGGTTAAAAGTTTCTCTTTTGATCTCCAAATCCAAGGGAAAAAAAAAAAACTGCGGAGTACAGATGCTGAATGAACCATACTATTTCTTTTGTTTTTGATGCTGGTTTTTTTTCTATTTTGAGGTTTTTCATCATTGCTCTGATTTTTTCTCTTATAACATGACTAATGCAGAAATATGTTTAATGTTATTATGTATATATATAGATATAACCTATATCAGATTACCTGCTGTCTAGGGGAGGGGGGAGGGAGAGGAGGGAGGGAGAAAAATCTGAAATTGTAAAGCTTGTATAAACAAAAGTTGAGAACTATTTTTACATGTAACGGAAGAAAATAAAATACTTTATTAATTAAAAAAAATAAAATAAAAAAATAAAAGTTTCTCTCTTCTCCCTTAAGGCCACACTAAGGCCAACTCTGCCTCCTCCTTTTTTCACCTTTCCAAGGAGTACCTGTGAGTCATTCTTGCATTTAGCTACAACGGTTTTGTTTTCTGATTTCATTTATAGTGAAAGTCTCCATATAGGTATGATTGAATTCTTCTTGTAAAATAACAACTTGTTAGTTGTTGGATAAAAATTTCACATTTAGAACACTCAGTTAAATGTTCATAGATAGTCTAAGAACTATCATTTTAGTACTCCCCTCCTTTTTGTTTTAACTATCCAAGTAATTACCATGTGAGCAAAAGATGACCATGTAGGCCCATGGGCCATTGCATATTTTATCTATTTCAGAGTTGCCATGCCCAAAGAATTCCTAGCCTAGTGGTCAGCATGTTGGTAATATGTCTCTTTCTGGGAGACTGTCCCCCAGACAACCATTTTTGTTGATAGTACAGTCAAGGTCTTTCCATTTTATTGGAATTTGCTAGATCCTGTCTTTGTATCTTCAGTTTTTATCACAGTAGTTTGTACATAATAGGTACTTAGTCCATGTTTGTTTAATTGAAATCAAAGTTTGTTTTCTGTTGATAAAGACTTCACTAACCCAGTTATTATCTCCGTGCTTCGATGAGATATTTGAACGGGAAATATAAATGTCATACCAAAAGACACATGGTTAACTGTAACTACTAAAAGCTATATTCTTTTTCCTATAGATCCTGAGAGCCAGTTGTATGACATTGGATATGTCCAAGAAGATTCCCCTGCCTGCCCTGATGAGTTTGACGATTTTGTTACTTATGAGGCAAGTATCATGAAAAAATCAGGGGCCCGTGGCACAAGGCATAATTAATACAACATGGTAGCACATAATGAGTACTTAATTAAAAGTGGTTGTTGCATTGAGTTCAGTGTTAAGGACTCCATGATTCAGTTAATGAAACAGATCTAACTATGAAGAGTGTTTTATTTGTCTTAAATTTGGTTTAACAAAAGTTTGATCTTAAACTTGAATGGAAATTGTTTTGGTATACAGTATAGAGAAACCTTGTATCATTAGGGTGGTAGTTATGTTTTGAAGTTGCCATAATGTTTTTTGACTGTTTCGCCAGAAGTGACTCTGTCATTTATCAGATACTGATTAAGTACCTATTATGTGGAAGGTCCCTCGAGAGGCGTAAAGATCTCTCCTTACACAGAAGGAATGTAGTCTAGAGTCTGAATTGCTGGGCCTAGAATCAGAAAGGCCTGGATTCAAGTCCCACCTCTCGACACTAGCTATGGAGACATGGGCAATTGATCATAGAGCCAGACCAGCAGATTGACCAATCCAAGAGCAAGCTTTGGAGAACAGCCACATTTAGATGGTGATATATGGCTAATGAGTCAGCAAAGGATACTGAGGAGTGGTGAGACAGGAAGAAGGAGAACCAGAACAGAATAGTACCATGAAATGTCAAAGAAGAAAAAGTGTCTAATAGAAGAGGGTGGTCAACAGTGTCAAATTGCAGCAGAGAGGTCAGGTAGAATGAAGACTGAGAAAAAGACCATTAGATTTGGCAAATCAGAGATCATTGCTAACTTAACAACCAAGCCATTTAACTTCATTCATTAAACATGTCTCACTGTCTTTGAAATGGGAAGAATAATACCTCAGAAGGCTGTGATGTGGGTTAAATGAAATACTGTATGTAAAGCATTTTGCAAGTTTTAAAGCACTATATAAAGTCAGTTATTACAGGTTGGTATTGGGAGATGATACATGTATATATAGCTGAATATAATATAAATTGAAATATTAGTGCTGGACACAGTAATCACTCTAAAAGGATTGTGATTACTCAGTAAGAGGAATACAGTGTGTTGTGTAATCAAATGAGAGCAGATTGAACACCGAAGCTTGACACTTCTGAAAATATATGTGCTAAGGTCTCCTGTAACTGCTTAATATTCACAGTTGCCTGAGGAAGAGCATCTAAGCTCTAGCTTTTATAGACCCATGCTTTGAGATATTAATGAGACACCCTGTGTAAACCAACCCCTCCAAGTCTGTTGTCAAACAGAAGGACAGAGCAGAATGTTATAGATATTCTGTGATGTCAGAATCCCCTTTCATTAGGTTACCAGAAAAGGGCAGCTCAGAGGACTGTGAGTTTTCATTTTATCAAAATTTTTCCTTAAAACAAAAAAATTCAACTATGTTAGGAAGATTGACTAATCTATGCTTTGTTAATATGCCTTCTCTTCCTCCTTCCAAATGTAACCAATGCTATTGTTATAGTGACTTGTTTGTCACCCATAATTGTAGGCCTTTTGTTTCCCACTTGTGTTGAATTTTCCAGCCTGAAAGCACAGTTAGTGGGGATAAGTTGTCAGAATTATCCTTTTACCAAACTCTTTCCTGGTTCCAGAGAATAAGAATAGATACAAGGAGAATTAATATCTGACTGGCTTTAAATGTTCTTAAGAAAAACTTTAAAATGTACTTCAAGGGGCAGTGAGGTGGCGCAGTGGATAAAGCACTGGCCCTGGATTCAGGAGTACCTGAGTTCAAATCCGGCCTCAGACACTTGACACTTACTAGTTGTGTGACCCTGGGCAAGTCACTTAACCCTCATTGCCCTGCAAAAAAACCAAAACAAAACAAAAATGTCCTTCAGGCATTTTGGAGATCCTTTAAGTCTTAAAGGCTAACTTCTAATATGAAAAAAGCATTGAACTTGCAACCTGGCCCTGGCCCTAGTTCAGAGGCTGCTATCGACCAGCTTTGTGACCTGGGCAAATTACTTAACTAGGCTTCAGTTTCTTCTGTAAAATGAGAGCATCCTCATTTTCATCATGACCATCATCAAAATAACAATTTGTGTAAGATTTTATGAGCGACTGTGTGTGTGTTTGTGTGGGTGGGTGGGAGGGTGTGGTGTGGTGTGGTGTGTGGTGTGGTGTGGAAGAGAGCAGGCTTTTGAGCCAGGAAAACCCTAATTCATGTCCTATCTCCGACACACACTGGCTGTGTGATCCTGAGCCAAGTCACTCACCCTCTTGCCGCTGAGCTTGGAGTTTAGGGAGAGCCCCAGAAGCTTCTTGAACAGGGGAGTGAAATGTTCAGAGCAGGAAGATTATCTTGGGAGCTGTATGGGGGATGGGTGAGATGTGAGCAAGACCACACACATGGACCCAGTAATGAGACTCTTGGTCCAGCCATAGATGATGAGCCTGGACTAAGGTAGGCTTATGAATGTAGAGTAGGGGACAGTTTGAGAGAGATGCTGAAGTAGAACTGACAGATTTGATGTATGTGAAGTAATGCCCCGCCCCTGCCCCAAATCACCAAGGCCAGAAGGTAGGCTCTCCTCCTTATTCTTTGATCCTTCACCCCCAAACACATATGCTATACTTTTTTCATTCTGCCCTTTAACGGCTTGTTTTCCTCTTCAAGGTGCATCTTGCTAATTTTAACCTCATTTTACTTGCATCACAATATTACTTATTCTACCTCTACTCCCTCAGGATACACTGGATGCAATAGCGCCACTGCTTTCTCCCAAGGACAGCAAATCTCTTACCATTTATTTACCACTTATTGGCTACAAGTTTATTAAAAGCATGGATCATAATCCTGATACAAAATACAAATTTGGCTCCTAGTGCTAATACCATATCTTTTTCAGCTATTGCTTCCCAGATGCCTTACCACTTTTGAAATTTAACAAAGTTACAAAGGAGTTATACAATTATTGCAGTCTGTTTTTTAAAAAATAACAAATATAATATATAATTGTTGTGGGTTGGATAACTAACATAAGTACAAACATATATGCATATATTTGAGGTATGATCATATATATACATATATTTGAAGTATATATAGATGTATATTTTACGTGTACCAAAATATTGGTTTTCTACCACTGTGTGTAGATTTATGTGTGTCACATGTATATATATGTATATATACACATGTGTGTATATATATACATACACATATGTAATTATTATACATGCACTCCAAATCTGGTTCTCTGGGGTTTTTTTTGAGGAGATTAAACAAAATTTTAGAGACTTAAAATAATTTAAAGTAATTCCATTCCCCAAAACATGGCAGAAAAAGTTATCTCTAAGTGGAGCTAATCATCTTCATTTTGAACCTAGGTAAACATTCAGAACTCTATTATAGCTAATAGTTTTTGTTAAAAACTTAATATAGACTTTTTTTTTAGTGAGGCAATTGGGGTTAAGTGACTTGCCCAGGGTCACACAGCTAGTAAGTATCAAGTGTCTGAGGCTGGATTTGAACTCAGGTCCTCCTGAATCCAGGGCCAGTGCTCTATCCATTGTACCACCTAGCTGCCCCAATATAGACTTTTGAGATGGTTCTTCAGTGATGCCTAAAATGTATACATAGACACAGTAGTGATCTCCTAATTTTGAGAGAGAAAATTATGATATTTTATTATTTCTTCCTTATATCTCTTTCTGTATGGGTTTTGGTGTCACAAAAACCTAACAACCTTATAAATTAAGAAATTCAGAAAACAAATCTCTTGAAAACAATACAACATCTGTGCTACTTTTTTTTTTTTAAGTGAGGCAGTTGGGGTTAAGTGACTTGCCCAGGGTCACACAGCTAGTAAGTGTTAAGTGTCTGAGGCCGGATTTGAACTCAAGTACTCCTGACTCCAGGGCTGGTACTCTATCCACTGCGCCACCTAGCTGCCCCATCTGTGCTACTTTAAAAAAATTAATTTTTATGTTCAGTCTACAGCCAAAATAGGCCAAAATACATTATGCTAGTGGGTAAAATATATTTCCGAAATAGAAGGCAACACAAATGAAAAAGGTTCTCATTCTCACCATCCTTTTGATCCTCCATATTTAAAACCTGTGTTGTAGTGTCTTGGATACTACAGATGAAGGAATAACAATATTTAATTTGACTTTACTCATAGACTGTATAGAGGACTAAAAAAATTAATTTTACTTGAACTCATTAAATACCCACTACATACAAAGCATTGTCTTGGACCCTGAGGAGTAATGATCATGATGTTTCTGTCACTGGTTAAAGAAATAAAGATTTAGGACATATAAGATTGTAGCATTTAAGGCTAGAAAGGAGCCTTAAAGATTATTGAGTCCAACCCTTTCATTTTACAGATAAGGAAATAGAGGTACAAAGAGATTAAATGACTTGCACAAGGTAATACAGGTACTAACTAGCAGAGCTATGATTTTATCAGATCCCCTGACTCCAACGCCGACATTCTTTCTATTCCAACATGTTTCTCAGAGGACCAAAGTGAGATTTAGAGGATTTATGTTTGCCTAAGGTCACACAGATAATAACTAGCAGGTCTTAAAGAATCTGTCTGTTTTCCGTTCAACAAACATTTACCAAATGACTACTATATACAAAGCACTGTGCTATAGTGGGTGAGATGCACTATTTAGATAGAATACCTGTCCTCATGAAACTTATTACCTAGTGGAAGTATATGACATGTAAACATAGCACAAAATAATGCATAAGCCAATGAAAGAAGTGCTAGATGAAGTTCGAGGTAGAATATGATCATTACCAAAGGAGGGAACCAAGAACTTGATGTGATTACTTAGATTTATGCCTAAGAAAGACATCTGGTAGTTGATATAAAAAAAATGGTTTGAAGGAAGAAATGTGGAGATGGGAAGGTATGTTAGGAGACTCTACACATATACATACACACATGCATACATATACATACACATATGTACATATAAATACATACCCACACACATATATGTCCAGATGGATGGCCTGTTACTAGGTTTATAGCACTGGAAAGAGATATACAGAATAGATGTTTTATAGTAGGATCCATAAAATTTGATAACTTATATCACATTGAGATAATGGAAGAAAAACTTATGGTAACACTAAAGTTATGAACATGGAAGACTAGGTAAATAAATGGTGGCATTACTTATAGAAGTAATGAACTCAGGAACAGGTTTTGGAGGAAAAGTAACAAGCTCAGCTTGTATTGTTGAATTTTAGCTGCCACTGAGGCATATATGAACCTAGCACTTGGAAGAGAGGCCAAAGATGGAGATTCAGGTATAAGGTTTCCTGGTATAGAGGTGATACTTCAAGCTGTATGAGTGAATGAGATTGCCAAGGGAGAAGATGGGGAGGGAGAGAAGAGAAGTTGAAGAAAGAACATTTGGAAATATTTACCTTAAGACCTCAAGAAGAGGATAAGGAGCCAATGAAGGAGAATATAAGTCACTTCAGGAGCAGTTAGAGAGGGATAAGAACCAGAATAGTATGGTGGTGTCTCAGACAGCAGGGAATTCCTTTAAAACTCACTTCAAATGTTCCTCCCTCAAAGAAGTTTTCCTTAATTTTTTTTGATGCCCCAGTTCCTCAGATCAGTAGTGACCTTTTCCCCTTTAGGTCACCAGTCTTTGCTTATATCTTTTTAATTGACTTCTAATCAATTATTTATTTGTTTATAATTCATCTGCAAAATTCCTCAAAAGTAAATAACCAGGGCAGCTAGGTGATGCAGTGGATAAAGCACCGGCCCTGGATTCAGGAGGACCTGAGTTCAAATCCAGCCTAAGACACTTGACACTTACTAGCTGTGTGACCCTGGGCAAGTCACTTAACCCTCATTACCCCGCTCCCCCCCCCCCCCCAATGAAATAACCCAAATCAGACATCTTTCATTTAATTCCTTTCCTTCATTCCTGAATATTATTATCCAAGTCAAACCAAAAGCCCCAGGCTGTGTTAAACCCTAGAATAGTTCTCTAAAAAGAATTTAAAACCTCCTTTGTTGGTCCCTTTAAGAACAGTGAAAATATCCATTCTGCCTAAAATAAATTGACAAAATACAGACCTACTTCCATCCTTTACTTGTCTACGTCAGAGGAATGGTTCAGCTGATTGGAGGGAACCATATTGCTTTGGAAGAGTGTGGTACCAGTATTGTATTTCACATTATTAATTTATTTCTCTTTTTACTGATTTCGTTTAGGCCCAAACTAGTTTCCTTTAAGCTTTACCCGATTTCTTTTGAGCTTTCTTTGGACTTCTGTTTAGAACTGAATTTGCTATCTTAAGCAATATAGACTCCTTAAATAGTATAATTGTAGGAATGTCTTTTAGACACTGTAATACAACACTTCCCCCTGCTGGTTACACATAGGTATAAAGTGCTTGTTTTTAAGCAAAGCTTCATGGAAGATGAAGTTTTAACAATGCATATAAAAGATTTTCTCAAACTTTTGGAAATAAATTTTGTTCCTTTGAAAAATTTGAAAATACATTTTATTAGAATTAGGGAAACATCTTTTTAGAGTTATAACTATCTCCAGAGGAGTAGAATTCAGGGGACAGATATATAGCAACTTGAGAAAGAGAAATTCTTCTTTTTGAGGAATACCCATCCATTGGGGAATGGCTAAACAAGCTGTGGTATGTGATGGTGATGGAATATTATTGTGCTATAGGAAATGACAAGCACAGGGTGACTTCAAAAAGGCCTAGAAAGACTTTTATGAACTGATGTATAGTGAAGTGAGCAGAACCAGGAGAACATTGTACACAGAGACAACAATATTGTTTGATGAAGAACTGTGAATGACTTAGCTATTCTCAGCAAGACAATGATCTAAGACAATCCCAAAGGACTAATGATAAAGCATACTATCCACCTCCAAAGAAAGAACTGATATGGATTGAACACAGACTGAAGAATGCTATTTTTCACTTTCATTTTTTCTTCTATTCAAGCTTTCTTATACAAAATGGCCAATATGGTAATGTTTTACATAATTACACATCTGTAACCTATATCTGATTGCTTACCACCTCAGGGAAAGGGGCTGAAGGGAAGGAGGGATAAAATTTGGAACTCAAAACTATAATCAAAAATGTTTATTTTTATTTTTGTTTTGTTTTGTTTTTTTAGTGAGGCAATTGGGGTTAAGTGACTTGCCCAGGGTCACACAGCTAGTGTTAAGTGTCTGAGGCCGGATTTGAACTCAGGTACTCCTGACTTCAGGGCCAGTGCTCTATCCACTGCACCATCTAGCTGCCCCTATTTTTATTTTTTAAAAAAGAAATTATTCTTTTTGAAAGTCTAAATGAAAGCTTTAAAATGCAAGCTTAGCTTAAGGTCCTTTGGTGTTTTAAATTAAATAACAGATATTTAGATGGAAAGAGCCCATATTTTATCAAGACAATTTGTAATTTATCATAGACAAATTAGTTACCTTTCCTTTTCCTAAAGATGACCAAAAAGGGGAATTTTAAATTATTTTTTACAGAATTAGTCTGTTGTTTAACAAGCTACTAGCTTTTGGTTTCATTTGGACCATAATAATTAGGAACATCTTAAATGAAAACTGCCTGATTTTGACCACTTACTTCTTTTTTTGTTTGTTTGTTTGTTTGTTTTTTTGGGTTTTTTTTTTTTGAGGGGCAATTGGGGTTAAGCAACTTGCCCAGGGTCACACAGCTAGTAAGTGTTAAGTGTCTGAGGCCAGATTTGAACTCAGGTACTCCTGAATCCAGGGCCGGTGCTCTATCCACTGTGCCATCTAGCTGCCCCTGACCACTTACTTCTAAGGACTTTGTTAGAGGTCCCCTGACTCACCCATTTATTTAGTATACTGGATTCTGTAGTATGATTATGATCTAGTACACTGGTTCCTAAAAAGAGCCTTTTGGCTGTTTCCTAAATTACAGATTTCCTTGCCCCTAAAATACAGTTCTTTGTCCTTCACATGAGAAGCCTCATAGATACTTATGGAGGTGAGATTGGACAGAAGGAGAAATAGATGATGTTGTTTCATCTGTATTGGCACCTCACTTTTCATAGCTGTGGTAGTTAGAAAAAAAATGTTGAGGTTTTCCAAGTATGTCGGCGAGATGGCAAGGATGGAGTGGTGATGGTCATCTAGAGTGTGGGAGGAAGAAGGAACTATCCGAAGGAGTTCCTGGAGGGAGTAATTGGCAAGGCACAAAGAGATCCAGGCCAAAACAGAATGGATAGCATAGGTAGCACATAAAAATTGTTTCTATTATGCTTTCTTCCTTCCTGACTCTCTCACTGCTGCTTTCTTGGTTACGGGGCGGGGGGGGGGGGGCGGAGATATTAATAAAAATGATAGGAAGATGTGTCTTTGCTCACATATTGTTATCTTGCAGGTTAGTAGGTCAAGAACAAAAGGCTTTTCTGTTTTGAGTGCTGAGGCTAGTTTGTTAAAACAAAACTCAACATGGAGTACTTCCTGAACTTTGCTTCCCTCCTCCCTTGGTCAGAAGTAGTTGGATGTTAAATAGAGCGTAGCGGGAAGCAGATTAAACTTTTTGGAGGTGGTGATGCACCTTCAGGTGCACACAGAAGTTTCATGTGGAATAGACCCCAACAATACTGTACCAAAAGAAGGCTAAATTCATGTTAGCTCAAAGAAACCAGAAGTTAAATGCAGTTGGAAACACTCTGTTGCAGGTAAGAAGTTGAGTCTGTCTTTAATAGAAAAGAATTTATTTGGAAATAAATACTTTGCCTAGCCATTTCAACTCTTTGAAGTATATAGTAAATTTTTAAAAAAATAACTGCCAAATGATACGTGTTAGAACTAATTATTAGCATTCCCATTTACTTTGGAAGAAGGGAAAGAATGTACACTATCTGTGAATACACAGAACATACAGAACCAGGATCAAAAAGTGTTCACTTATGTTCTTAATTTGAAGCCTCTAACTCTTAACATTTATGGTTCTTTGAAGAATGACTAATGCTAACCAGTTAATTACATTTTATCACATGGCATAGTAAATTTGTCCAAAATCAAAATAGAATTGAACCATGTGAAGAAAAATCTTAAAGCCTTTGTACATTACAAAACTTATTTTAAAAGATGGTAACTTGTTTAGTAAGTAACTTTATATGTGGTTAGATTCACAGGCTTCTAGACATTCCTAAAACTTGTTAAGCTACTCAAAACTCAATTAAGCCTTACTTTAAAATTCAGAATATACATAAATCTAGTAGACTATATAAATAAACAATATATTTTAGATAATTTTTTCTTTGCCATTTCCTCTGCCAATGCCAAAGATACATTTATCTAGTTAGCTTGCGAGGGAGTTTTTCAGGTAAACGTGTATAGTGGGCACCATTTATTAAAAAAGGACTAAAATTAATTCAGAAAAGATAGAGGTTTGAAAGACCATAAGGAAGTAACAAAAATAATCTTACCAGAAAAGTGGGACAAAAACATTTCTCTGCTGTTAATTGGTTTGAAACTCAGGGGCTTTCATTAGGCCAGTTATTAATTTTGATGCCCACAAATGAACTCTCCTCCTTTTCCAGCACAACTCCTTCTAGACCTTGTACCTCTTAATCCTTTCATTCTTTCTCTTCAGTGTGTTGTTCCCCCAACTTTTCAGGGGGACTATGGACAGCTTTTGTTATCTGACTAAATTTCCTAGAATTATTATTCATGTTTTAATATTTGTTTCTCTACATTTGATCCTTGTGTCTCAACTTTTTATATTCCCACTGGAAGTGACTTACTGTATTCTAAAGCCTCTAATTGGATGGGTTTTTGTATTTTTTATTTAATTTAATTTTTATTTTTTAATTTTTTTGAGCAGGGCAATGAGGGTTAAGTGACTTACCCAGAGTCACATAGCTAGTAAGTGTCAAGTGTCTGAGGCCGGATTTGAACTCAGGCCCTCCTGAATCCAGGGCTGGTGCTTCATCCACTGCACCACCTAGCTGCCCCTAATTGGATGTTTTATAACTACTTATTTATAACAATGCTGGATAGATTAGAGCCTTGTGATACTCATTTATGACATTAAGTATTAAAAGGACTTATAAATGTGAAAGTAAAGTGCAGTCACCTTGTAAATGAAAAGAAAAGCATTGTATAAAAAATATGTAGTTTTGTATTTAACTTTTTTGAGTGGCAGGGAAGAATGATGCTTTCTTTTTTTAAAAATGCAGGGGCGGGGCGGCTAGGTGGCACAGTGGATAAAGCACCGGCCCTGGATTCAGGAGTTCCTGAGTTCAAATCCAGCCTCAGACACTTGACACTTACTAGCTGTGTGGCCTTGGGCAAGTCACTTAACCCCCATTGCCCTGCAAAAAACAAAACAAAAAAAATGCAGGGGTGGGGGGCAGCTAGGTGGTACAGTGGATAAAGCAACTGCCTTGCTTTCAGGAGGACCTGAGTTCAAATATGACCTCAGACACTTGACACTTAATAGCTTTGTGACCTTGGACAAGTCACTTAACCCTCATTTCCCATATATATATATATATATATATATATATATATATATATATATGCATACATACACACACACACACAGTGGAATCATCATGGGCAGAAGTTGGTATCCTCTGTTTTTACTTAAGAATCTACATTTACGGGGCAGCTAGGTGGCACAGCAGATAAAGCACCAGCCCTGGATTCAGGAGGACCTGAGTTCAAATCCGACCTCAGACACTTGACACTTAGTAGCTGTGTGACTCTGGGCAAGTCACTTAACCTCAACTGCCTCACCAAAAAAAAAGAAAAAAAAAAGAATCTATATTTACTGGTAATCAAATGCAGAAGATTAGATTTTCATTCATGATGCTCTGAACCATGGAGTCATCGTGTGTTAGAGCTGGAAGGAACCTTTGCCCTCATCTAGCCTGGCTCTCTCATTTTACAGATGAGGAAACAGAGATTCAGAGACATACAGTGTTTTGCCCAAGGTCACACAGGTAGGATGTAAGACAGTGGAGATTTCAAGATTTCTGCTTCAGATTTTGGGTAGAATAAATCAAGATAGATTAAAAAAAAATTCTTGTGTTGAAAGCATGTCTGCAGTTAGCTGTTTCTTTTGAAATGTAGGGGAGGTTAAACTGTTACTTTCTAGAGGAGTTTCAACTCAAGGTAACAGTAGTTACTGATTGAATAGTTAAACATGATGTCCTTGCAATTTGAATAAATAGGTTTAATCTTTGTGATTATTTGTCAGATCTACTTGTGGAGAAAACCCCCACTCAATTTCAGTAACAAAAATGACCTTTTTTTAACATACTATTTGAGTTTATATGTTACTGAGCTAAGCATGCTCTTAGGTTGCCTATCTTGGGATCAGAGATAAATGAGAGAAGAAAACTTCATCATCAGTTTGTTGCAATAGGTACTCAAATCTATAAAAAGTAAAGTTAGATGCTTTTTTTCATAAAAGTATTTTATTATTTTCTAGTTACATGTAAAGTTAGTTTTCAACATTTGTTTTTATAAGATTTCTAGTTTGGGGGGCAGCTAGGTGGCACAGTGGATAGAGGACCAGCCCTGGATTCAGAAGGACCTGAGTTCAAATGCGGTCTCAGCTGTGTGACCCTGGGCAAGTCACTTAACCCTCATTGCCCTGCCCCCCCCCAAAAAGATTTCTAGTTTGAAATTTTTCTCCCTCCCTCCCCTCCCCAAGACAGCAAACAATCTTAGATGCTTTTAATGGAAAAAAAAACCACCCAAACCCACCTCTTTAAAGATAATCATAAAAAATATCCTTTGTTTATGGTATTTGGGGAAAGATCCCCTACTTTTGTCCCTTTCTTAGTCCAGTAAAAATAGTGTTTAATGTCTCAGACAAAATTCCTGTAGCTTCTCTGAGGGTTTATTAGTTAATATTTGAAAAGGAAAACAGGCCTGTTCTGGGAATTACTGTTGTAATCAAACACTAGGGAAAACCAAAACAAAACATGATTTGTTAAGAAGTTTCAGGTTGTAGGGTAGCTAAGCTTTGTTTTAAGTGGTATTTTACAATTAGATTTTCTGTGAGTGCTAAAGATTTGCTAAGATCCCTTCTAGCTCAGAATCCTATGACTGTAGTTCTTAAAAGTCTCCAGTTGGTGAATTATGTTGACTCTTTATCATAAGTACTTGTAAAAACTATGCTTTAAAAAGCAATATTCCCAAGAGACTATAAGTGATATGCATCTTCTACTAGTGGAAGGGGAAATTTTTCAAGGGTCTAAAAATGATTTCTCAAAACAACTTTTAAAATCCCCTTTTCACTGAACTTCTTATCATACTTCTTGTCTCTTGTTCCTATGATTTGAAATTTTTTTCTTTAAAAAATTTTTTATTTTAAGCTTAAGCACCAAAATAGAATGTTTCTATCCACACACAAAAGAAAATTATAAGTTTTTGCACAAACAAAACCAATACAATCAAGATTAGAAGGAAAGCAGAGGGACAGCTAGGTGGCGCAGTGAATAAAGCACTGGCCCTGGATTCAGAAGGACCTGAGTTCAAATCCGGCCTTAGACACTTGACACTTACTAGCTGTGTAACCCTGGGCAAGTCACTTAACCCTCACTGCCCCACCCAAAAAAAAAAAAAAGGAAAGCAGAAAATTGGGGACTTTTTTTTTTTACAGCAAATATCTCCAATAAAGATCTCATTTCTCAACTATATAGAGAACTGAGTCAGATTTATAAGAATACAAGTCATTCCTCAATTGAAAAATGGTCAAAGGGTATGAAGGGCAGTTTTCAGATGAAGAAATCGAAACTATAATCATGGAAAAAATACTCTAAATAATTATTTTTTTAGAAAAATTCAAATGAAAACAACTCTGAGGTACCACCTCACATCTATCAGATTGGCTAATATGACAGAAAAGGAAAATGATAAGTGTTGGAGGGCATTGGGAAAATTGGGATATAAATGTATTGTTGGTGGAGTTGTGAACTGATCTAACTATTCCGGAGACCAATTTGGAACTATGCCCGAGGAGCTATAAAACTGTGCATATCCTTTGAGCCAGCAGTGCCACTACTAGGTCTGTATGCCAAAGAGATGATGATGATGATGATTAGTTTTCAACATTTGTTTTTATAAGATTTTGAGTTCCAAATTTTTCTCCCTCCTTCTTCCCCAAGACAACGACCAATCTGATATAGGCTATACATGTACATTCATGTTAAACATATTTCCACATTAGTCATGTTGTGAAAGAATAATCAGAACAAAAGGGGAAAACCTCAAGAAGAAAAACAACAATAAAGTAAAAATAGTATGGTTCAATCTGCATTCAGATTCCAGTTTTTTTCTGAACATGGAGAGCATTTTCCATTATGAGCCCCAAAGAGATTATTTTTTAAAGGGAAAAGGACTATTTTTACCAAAATATTTATAGCAGCTCTTTTTGTGGTGGCAAAGACTTTGAAACTGAGGGGATGTCCAACAGTTGGGGAATAGTTAAACAAGTTGTGGTATATAAATGTAATGGAATACTATCATCCTATAACAAATGATGAGCAGACAGATTTCAGAAAAACCTGGAAAGACTTACACATACTGATGCAAAGTTGAAATGAGAGAACATTGTACACAGTAACAGCAATAGTGTATGATGATCAACCATGATGATTTAGTTCTCAGCAATACAACGAAGAACTCATGATGAAAAATGCTATCCGCCTCCAAAAAAAGAACTGATGGAGTCTGAATGCAGACTGAAGCGTACTGTTTTCCCTTTCTTAACTGTGTGTTTTGTTCTGTATTTTCTTTCACAACATGACTAATATGGAGATAGGTTTTGCATGATCACACATGTATAACCTACATCAAATTACTTACCATCTCGGGAAGGGGAGGGGGAAGAAGGAGGGAGGTAGAGAATTTGAAACTAAAAATTTTTTTAAATTTAATATTAAACACCATTTTACATACTAATTGGGGGAGAAGAAAATATTTTAAAAACAAAAGAATTCTATGGTAAGCTTGACCTCTAATTTACACCACTTGCTTTTTTTTTTTAAACCATACAGATTTTATTTTCAAAACTCTCCCAATTTTCTGTGCTTCTTTCTAAATTTCCATCTGTTCTCTTCTGTGCATTTAAAAAAATGTTACAGTGTCTCTCATTTTCTAAGATACTATAATATTCCATTATATTCATATACCATAATTTCTTCAGGTATTCTCCATTTGTCTAATAGGCAAACTAAGGCACTTTCTGGGAGTTCTTGAGTTCTTTTCCCCTTCCCCATGCTTCCTTTCCTCTTCCCCATCAGGAAGTTGGTTGTTGTTTTTTTAAATCACTATTCCCTCCTCAGTGTTATTTTACTTCTTAAAATATCCCTATCCCCTCCATTCCTGCTTGGCTCCCTGTTGAGATGAACATATTTCCTCAACAAAATTTATGAATATATTTGTGAGTTCAATCCTCCTTTGTCCATTTTAGGTAAGTATTAGGTATATATGATGCCCACTCTCCCATCTCTTTACTTCATGCTTGTATATTCTTTTTCTCATGTACTCAGTTATGAAAAATGGTAAGTTTCTTCCCTTCTTCCTTTCTCTGCTAGTATATTCCTCCTTTTTTCTTTTTAAATTTTAATTTTCAGTTCCAAATTCTCCCTGCCTCAATCCCCTCCTCTACCCATTGAGAAGGCAAGAAAAATGATACCCAGTCTACATATGAAGTTGTACAAAATATATTTTTAAATTAGCCATGTTGCAAAAAATAATAAAGCAAATGTAGATATAGGTAGATATGCAAATATTTAAGTATATATTATATATAAATATCTCTCTATATGTACACACACACACACACACACACACACACACACATATATATATATATATATATCTCCAGAGTTCATCAGTTCTCTCCCTGGAGATGGATAGCATTTTTCATTATGAGTCCTTTGAAACTGTCATAGAACATTATATTGATCAGAGTAACTTAGACACGCAGTTAGTGTTACTAATATTGCTGTTACTATATACAATGTTCTCCTAAATCTGTTTACTTCATTTTGCATCAGCTCATATAAGTCTTTTCCAGGTTTTTCTGAAACCATCTTCATCATCATTTCTTTGTGCATAATAGCATTCCATCACAATCATATGCCATAACCTGTTTAGCCATTCCTAATTAATGGGCATCCCCTCAGTTTCCAATTCTTTGCTACCACAAAAAGAGGTGCAATAATTTTTTGGGGGTAAAGTTTTCCTTTTAAAAAATATCTTTAGGGTACATACCAAGAAACAATAATGCTGGGTATGCACAGTTTTGTATGCCTTTGGGCATAGTTCCAAATTGTTCTCCAGAATGGTTGGACTAGTTCACAGCTCCACTAAATATGAATCAGTGTGCCTATTTTTCCACATCCCCTCCAGCATTTGTCATTTTCCCTTTCTGTCATTAGCTAATCTGATGGATGGTACCTCAGAGTTATTTTAATTTGTGTTTCTCTAATTATTATTTATTTAGAGCATTTTCATATGTCTATATATAACTTTGCTTTTTTTCCAAAACTTGCCCATTCATATTCTTTGTTTATTAATTGGGGAATGATTTTTATTTTTATATATTTGGCTCAGTTCCATATATGTATGTGTGTATTTATGAGAATTGAGACTTTTATCAGAGAAACTTGCTATAAAAAATTTCTCCCACTTTCTACTTTCCTTCTAACTTTGGCTGCATTAGTTTTATTTGTGCAAAATCTTTTTAATTTAATGTAATCAAAATCATCCATTTTTCTTCCTGTTATGCTCTCTAACTCTTGTTTGGTTTTGAACTTTTTGCTTATCCATAGCTCTGATGGGTAACTTTTTCAATACTCCCCTAATTTGCTTATGATATCATCCTTTACGTCTAAGTCATATACTCATTCTGAGCTTATCTTGATATATGGCGTGAGCTGTTGGTCTATAACCAGTTTTTGCCAGACTGCTTTTCAGTTTTTCCAGCAGTTTTTGTTGAATAGTGAATTCTTGCCCCAATAGTTTGGATCTTTGGGTTTATAAAAACACTAGGTTACTATGATCATTTACTTCTGTATATTGTGTACCTAATCTGTTCCCTTGATCAACCACTCTGTTTCTTATCCAGTACGAGGATGAAATGATTGATGATTACTGCTTTGTAGTGTAGTTTGCAATCTAGTACTACTAAGCCACCTTCTTTCACTTTTTTTCATTAACCCCCTTGATATTCTTGGCCTTTTGTTCCTCTAGATGAATTTTGTTCTTTTTTTCCCCTAGTTTTATAAAAATAATTCTTTCGTAGTTTGACAGGTATTGATAGGTACTGAATAAGTAACATTAGTAGTAATGTCATTTTTATTATATTGGCTCGGCCTACCCATGAGCAATTAATATTTCTCCAATTGTTTAGATCAGTCTTTATTTGTATGAAGAGTGTTTTGTAATTGTTATATAGTTCCTATGTGTGTCATAGCAGGTAGACTTCTAAGAATTTTATACTGTCTGCAGTTATTTTATATATATATATATTTTTTTTTTAAGTGGGGCAATGAGGGTTAAGTGACTTGCCCAGGGTCACACAGCTAGTGTCAAGTGTCTGAGGCCAGATTTGAACTCAGGTCCTCCTGAATCCAGGGCCACTGCTTTATCCACTGTACCACCTAGCTTCCCCTGCAGTTATTTTAAATAGAATTTCTCCCTCTTTCCACCTGGGTTTTGTTGATAATAAATATAAATGATAGTTATTATTTATGTGGATTTATTTTGTATCCTAAAACTTTTCTTAAGTTGTTAATTGTGTTGACTAGCTTTTGAGTTGATTCTTTAGGATTCTCTAAATATACCATAATATCATCTATAAAAAGTGATAGTTTTAGGGGCAGCTAGGTGGCGCAGTGGATAAAGCGCCGGCCCTGGAGTCAGCAGTACCTGAGTTCAAGTCCGGCCTCAGACACTTAACACTTACTAGCTGTGTGACCCTGGGCAAGTCACTTAATCCCAATTGCCTCACTAAAAAAAATAAATAAATAAAAAGTGATAGTTTTATTTCCTTGTTGCCTGTTCTTATTCCTTCAATTTCTTTTTCTTGTCTTATTGCAATACCTAGCATTTCTAGTATAATATTGAATAAAAATAGTGATAATGGACATCCTTACCTCACTCCTGATCTTATTGGGAAAGTTTCTAATTTATCCCCATTACAGGTAATGTTTGCTCTTGGTTTTAGATAGATACTACTTATCATTTTAAGAAAAGCTCCATTATCCCTGTGCTTTGTAATGTTTTTGATAGGAATGGATGTTTTATTTTGTCAAAAGCCTTTTCTGTATTTATTGATAAAGCTATATGATTTTTGTTTTTGTAATTGATACGGTCAATTATGCTTTTCCTACTATTGAGCCAGCCCTGCATTCCTGGTATAAAGCCCATCTGGTCATATTGTATGACATTTGATATATTACTATAATCTCATTGTTGATATTTTATCACAATTTTTGCATCCATATTAATTAGGGAAATTAATCTATAGTTTTCTTTCCCTGTTTTTGCTCTCCCTAGTTTAGGTATCAAAACCATATTTGTCTCATAGAAGGAATTTAGTAGGACTCCTTTATGAATTTTTTCAAATAGTTTATATAATATGATAATTAATTTTTCTCTAAATGTTTGGTAGAATTTATTTGCAAATTCATCTGGGGTTTTTTTTTTTGTTAGGGAGCTCATTTATGGATTGTTCAATTCCTTATTCCAAGATATGGTTATTTAAATATTGTATTTCCTCTTCTCTTAATATGGAGAATGTATAGTTTTTATTTTTTGTTTTTTGTTTTTTTGTTGTTTTTTTTTTTAGGCAACGGGGGTTAAGTGACTTGCCCATGGTCACACAGCTAGTAAGTGTCAAGTGTCTGAGGCCGGATTTGAACTCAGGTACTCCTGAATCCTGGGCCGGTGCTTTAACCACTGCGCCATCTAGCTGCCCCCTGAGAATGTATAGTTTTTGCAAATATTCATCCATTTCACTTAGATTGTCAGTTTCACCTGAATACAATTGGGCCAAATCGCTCCTAATAATTGCTTTAATTTCCTCTTCATTAGTGGTGAATTCATCATTTTCATTTTTGATACTGGTAATTTGGTTTTCTTTCTTTTTTAAATGAAATTAATCAAAGGTTGATCTATTTTACTGGTTTTCCATAAAACCAGCTTAGTTTATTAATTAATTCAATAATTTCCTTACTTTAAATTTTATTAATCTCTCCTTTGATTTTTCAGAATTTCTAATTTGGTATGGGGGATTTAAAATATGTTCTTTTTCTAGTTTGTTTAGTTGTATGCACAATTTATTGATCTCCTCTTTCTCTATTTTATTCATGTAAGCATTTAGAGATAAAATTTCCCCTAAGAACTTCTTTGGCTACATCTCAAAAGTTTTGGTATTTTGTCTCATTGTTGTCATTTTCTTTGATGAAATTATTGTTTCTATGATTTGTTGTTTGACCCACTCATTCTTTAGAATGAGATTAGTTAGTTTCAAATTATTCTTTTTTGTGGGGCAATGAGGGTTAAGTGACTTGCCCAGGGTCACACAGCTAGTAAATGTCAAGTGTCTGAGGCTGGACTTGAACTCAGGTTCTCCTGAATCCAGGACTGGTGCTTTACCCACTGTGCCACCTAGCTACCCCTTCCAATTAATTTTTTTAACCTTTAGGAGGAATTTAATTAATGAAAAATAAAATAAAATATATACATATATATTTTTTTAAATGGCCCAGGGGTGGGGAACTGAAGAGAGTGTCAAAAGGTCACACATCAGTCACTAGAGCACACCGACAAGCCCATGCCTAAGAAACTGTCTGGAACTTTGTCAGTGCAGAACCAACCTCAGCATTAAGAATCATGTCTTCACACTTTCTTTATATATATTTACTATTATATACATGTATAAAAAGAAATACAAACTTTAGTTTGTTATAAAGTGGCTTCTCTTTCTCCTATGCTAGCATGGCACATGAATGCATGCAAAGCAAGGAGGTTCTATGGGTTCACCAAAGAGCTGATTTCTTCCAATTAATTTTTAACCTATCTTCCAATGGCCCTTTATTACACATAATTTTTATTGCATCATGATCTGAAAAGGATAAATTTACTATTTCTCTCTTTCTGCATTTGATTATGACATTTTTATGCCCTAATACATGGTCAATTTTTGTGTAGGTGCCATATACTGCTGAGAAAAAGTTATATTCCTTTCTATCTCCATTCAATTTTCTCCAGAGGTCTAACATATCTAACTTTTCTAAAATTCTATTCATCTCCTTAACTTCTTTCTTGTTTATTCTGTGGCCAGACTTATCTAGTTCTGAGAGGGCGAAGTTGAGGTCCTATACAAATATAGTTTTGCTGTCTATTTCTTCATGTAACTCTCTTAACTTCTCTAAGAATGTGGATACTATACCACTTGGTGCATATATGTTTAGTATTTATATTACTTCATTGTCTGTAGTACTTTTCAGCAAGATATAGTTTCTTTATCTTTTTTTTTCTTTTTCTTTCTTTCTTTTTTTTTTTCAGGGCAATGAGGGTTAAGTGACTTGCCCAGGGTCACACAGCTTAGTTAAGTGTCAAGTGTCTGAGGCTGGATTTGAACTCAGGTCTTCCTGAATCCAGGGCCGGTGCTTTATCCACTGTACCACCTAGCTGTCCCTCTTCAGTTGATTTTTGTCCTTCCCTTTCCAAGCTATTGACTCTCTCTTGCATAGCTCTCATTTCTTTTTCCCAATTTTCGTTCTACCTCTTTATTTGATTTTTTTTCTATTTGATTTTTTAAATTGTTTTTGAGCTCTTCCCAGAAGGCTTTTTTGATATTGAGACCAATTCATCTTCCTTCCCCTTTGAGACTTAACACGTAGGAATTTTGACAGTGTTGTCCTTTTCTGAGTTTGTTTTTTGGTCTTCTCTGTTGCCATAGTAGCTTTCTATGGTCATGGTTCTTTTCATCTTCATTCTCATATTTTAGCCTATTTTGTGACTTTTAAAGTTGAGCTCTGCTCCTGAGGTACAAGGGGCACTATCCCCAACTTCTTGTGTTGGGGGCCATGGGCCTGATCACTGGTTTTCTGCTCTGGAACCTCAGGGACTCACAGTTTGCTCATTGCACTGCAGTGGCCAGGCCTAGTTGTGCCAGTTGTGCCCAGGGTTCCGAGGCTGGCAGTTTGCCTACTGCATTGGAATTGGGAGCCTCACAGCTGGCTTGGTATGCCATTAGCCTGCTGAGTCAAGGGGGGCTTGGCTGCTGAATTTGTGCTATGGCTAAAAGCCTCCCTCTGGCATACCTGGACACCATCTGTGCTGGACTGCACTGCCCTTTTACCCAAGTGAGAGAGACCTTTCCTGAAGTCCTTTTAAGTTATCTTAAACTGGAAGATTATTTCATGACATCTTTTTGTAGTTTCTGTAGCTCCAGAATTTGTTTAGAGGCTTGATTTAAAGTTTTTTCCAAGGGAAACCAGGGAGAGCTCAGGCAATTTCCTGGCTTCTCTCCACCATCTTGGCTCCACTTCAGTCTAGGAAAAGCTTCTTGCAGAGGGTAGGAATTTAGGTGAGAAATGATGAAGGCCAGGGAAGCCAGAAGGTAGTAATGAAGAAAAAGAATTCCAGGCATGGGACAGCCAGTGAAAATGCTCAGTCTAGAAATGGAGTGTCATGTTCATGGAACAGCAAAGAAGACTAGGGTCATTGGATTGTAGAGTTCAATGTGACAAGAAGAAGAGTGGAAAAATAGGAAAAGGTCTGGTTTTAAAGGCCTTTAAAGATAAAACAAGAGGGTTTCGTATTTGATTCTGGAAGTAATAGGGAGCTACTGGAGTTTATTGAATGGGGTGGAGTGATGTGGTCACATTTTCACTTTAGGAAAATCAGTTCAAGAGGTAAGTGGAGAATTGACTGGTGTGGGAGAGACTTTTGGGGCACCAACCTACAAGGTTTAGCAATAGTCCAGGAGTGAGGTGATGAGGGCCTCCCCTAGGGTGGTGGTGATGTCAGAAGAGAGAAGGGAGTCTGTTCTAAAAATGTTATGGAGGTAAAAGTCAATAGGTGTTGGCAATAGATTGGATATGTGGGGAAAAAGTGAGAAGTTGAGGATGAAACCTAGATTTTTAGCCTCAGGAACTGAGAATATAGTTGTACCCTCAACAACAACAGAGAAGTTGATAAGAGGGGAATGTTTTTGGGAAAAGATAATAATTTAAGATCTGGACATGTTGAGTTTGAAATGTTTGTGGCATGTCCATTTTGAGATGTTTTGAGGGCAATTAGAAATGCAAGATGAGATGAGGAGAGATATTATGGCTGAGCAAATAGATCTGATAATTATCTGCATGGAGACCAATAATTGAATCTTTGAGAGCTGATGCAGAGTATTGAGTGAAAAATAGAAGCCTCAGGTCAGAGGACAGAGCCTTGGGAGACACCCACTATTAGAATGGGTGACCTAGATGAAAATCAGCAAAGGAGGTAAGAAAGAGCAGTCAGACAGGTAGGAGGAGAATTGGGAGAGAGCAGTGTCATAAAAACCTAGAGAGAAGAAAGTATCAATGAGAAGAGGGTGATTGACAGTTTCAAAAACTACAGAGAGAGCAAGAAGATTGAAAAAAGACCATTATATTTACTTTATTTTATTTTTTCCAGTTACATGTAAGTGTAGTTTTCAACATTCTTTTTTTTTTTTTACATATAAGGTATTTTTTTTCCGTTACATGTAAAGATAGTTCTCAACTTTTGTTTATATAAGCTTTACAATTTCAGATTTTTCTCCCTCCCTCCCCTCCCTCCCCCCTCCCCTAGACAGCAGGTAATCTGATATGTTATATCTATATATCTATATACATATACATATATATATATACACATAATAACATTAATCCTATTTCTGCATTAATCCTGTTACAAGAGAAAAAATCAGAGCAGTGATGCAAAACCTCAAAATAGAAAAAAAAAAACACAACAGCACCCAAAACAAAAGAAATAGTATGGTTCAATCAGCATCTATACTCCACAGTTCTTTTTTTTTTTTTCCTTGGATTTGGAGATCCTCTTCTATCATGAGTTCCCTGGAACTCTTCTGTACCATTGCATTGGTGAGAAGAATATAGTCCATCACAGTAGGTCAACACTCAATGTTGATGATACTGTGTACAATGTTCTTCTGGTTCTGCTCATCTCACTCATCATCAGCTCACGTAAGACCCTCCAGGTTTCTCTGAACTCCTCCTGCTCATCATTTCTTACAGCACAATAGTATTCCATTGTATTCATATACCACAACTTGTCCAGCCATTCCCCAATGGATGGGCACCCCCTCAACTTCCAATTCCTTGCTACCAGGTAAAGAGCAGCTATAAATATTTTTGTACAAGGACCATTATATTTAGCAATTAAAAGATTATTGGTGGGGCAGGTAGGTGGCACAGTGGATAGAGCACCGGCCCTGGAGTCAGGAGGACCTGAGTTTAAATCTGGCCTCAGACACTTAACACTTACTAGCTGCATGACCCTGGGCAAGTCACTTAACCCCAATTGCCTCACTAAAAAAACAAAACAAAACAAAAAGATTATTGGTAACTTTGGAGAGAGGTATTTCAGTTGAATGATGATATCAAAAGTCAAACTGCAAAATCAAAAAGAGAGTGAGAGGAAAGGTAGTGGAATCACCTATTGTGTATGGCTTTCCCAAGTCTAGTCACAAAAGGGAGAGATATTAGGACACTTGCTAGTGGGAATGGACAGATCAAGTGAGGATTTTTTTTGAGGATAGGCTACATAGTCATGTTTATAGGAGCCATTATAGGAAGAAATTAAAGAGTAGTGAGAGTAGCAATGATAGATCTCTTGGAGAAGATGAGATGGAATGGTATCACTTGTATAAGTAGAGAGGTTTGCCTTGGCAAAAACAAGGGCCGCTTCGTGTGTTAAACAGGTAAAGGAGAAGATAGTAAAGAGAGACATCTGAGTGAGGTGAGATGGAAAGGAGAAGAGAGAGCTTTTGGTGAATGGCCTGGGTTTGGTTTTTTTTTTTTTTTTCCAGTGGTATAGGCAAAACTGAGACAGTCAGGAGGGGAGAGCTATGGGAGTTTGAGAAAAGATGAAGAGGTTTGGAAAAGATGCTGTGGTGAGTGGGATAGTGACTCAGTCAGGAAGGTGTAAAAAGATTGCCTAATGCTGCAATGAGGGCACGGTTGAGAAAATGCTACATTAATTTGTAATGAATCTGGTCAGCTGGTTTCATGATTTTCTTCAGCTTTGTCCGGGGAGTTTCCACACTGTTAAGTTCTCTGTGCTGATGAAATCACAAGAGAGGAGGAGAAATGAAAGAGAGGAGAGGAAAGAGGACAAATGAGAATGAGAACAGTATCACTAGGGGGATGTTGAGACAAGGTTAACCTGATTAATGGGAACTTCCTTTAGTTTTTTTTCTAGGAATGAAAATACTAATTTCCAAGCTATTGAACATTAATTTTTCAAAGTTCTTTAGAATACATTTTGGTTTACAAACTTTGAGCCCCTAAAAAGAGGTGGTGTGATTCTGAAATAATTGTTGTTATTGTTTGTCCTTTTTTTCCCCCGGGGCAATGAGGGTTAAGTTACTTGCCCAAAGTCACACAGCTAGTAAGTGTCCAGTGTCTGAGGTCAGATTTGAACTCAGGTCCTCCTGAATCCAGGGCCGGTATTTTATTCTCTGCACCACCTAGCTGCCCCTTGTCCTTTGTTCTCGAAGAAGACCATGACCTGCACTGAATCAAGACAAAGTACAGAGCAAATAGAATGCATATTTTCTTCATGATGAATGTTACAAATGATGGAAAAGGAAAATTCAAATAAGTCTTGTAAGCAAAAAAGAGGTTGACTGGGAAATATGTTTATACACTTAATTTGTGTCTATACAGTTTTAAAGCAACTGATTTTTTGTGACTTCAAACAATTAACCATAATTCAGAACATTTTTTAAAAAGTATTGATACATTTTGTTTCAACATAACAGATACTTTCCAACACTGAAATAACCTTCCCTACAAATTACATTTCCCCTATACAGTTTACTGATGTCAATTAAAAAACAAATTCATTGTACTAGGAATATGAAGATAAAAAGCAACACAGTCCTTGGCCTTAAATTGATCACAATCTAGTAGGAGTGATAAGATGCACATAGAAATACAATACAAGTTGGAAAATGATTGAGTGCCTTGGAGAAGTCAGACAGTAACCTGAAAATCAATTAAGTGATAGTAGCCTGAAAGTCAATTAACCTACCTGTTTAAATTACAAAACTGCAGCTTTGATAGTCTTCATTGGATACTGGATAATGCTGTGTCCATTATGAATGCAGAAAAAAATATTGATGATGGTTCAATGTATATATATATATATATATATATACATATATATATATACATATATATATATATATATATATATAGGCAGAATGAAGCCTTGTTTTCTTTTTCTTTCTTTTTTTTTCATTTTCTAATATATAAAAATGTAGTTTTCAAATGCTGGAACAAAGAATTTGAAAATTGAAGCCTTTTATATTGGAAGATTATTCCCTTGAATTAAGTCTATGGAATTGTATGATTTATGTAATTTTTGTATTCTTTAATAGGCAAATGAGGTAACAGACAGTGCTTACATGGGTTCAGAGAGTACTTATAGTGAATGTGAAACCTTCACGGATGAGGATACCAGCACACTGGTGCAGCACGAAATGCACAATGAAGTAGAGACAGACAGCGCTATTGATTCTGCTGGTCACTCAGAGTGCCCAGATGGCATGGAAGAACCAGAGAATGGGCCATTGCTCCTCACACCGGACAAGTATGTATACAAAATTACTCTGGATTTGAAAAAATGCTTTCTTTAAGTAGTAAAACAGGTACATTGAGTATTTGGTATGAATAGTAAAATTGGGGACAGCTAGGTGGCACAGTGGATAAAGCACCAGCCCTGGTTTCAGGAGGACCTGAGTTCAAATTTGACCTTAGACACTTGACACTTACTAGCTGTGTGACCCTGGGCAAGTCACTTAACCCTCATTGCTCTGAAAGAAAAAAAGAAAGTAAAACAAATAAAATTGTATTTAATAAACAGTAAACTCATTAATTAAATTTACTTGTCAAGAAAGTTGTCAGAGCAAATTCACTGATTAATGTGAAAAGTCTGCCTAAGTAACATAACATCTTATAGATCTCATACAGATAGTGGGTCCATATGAGTAATTTAGTTTATGTTTTAGCCATTTATACCAATATTAATTTATCTGAGACAAATGGTAATACTTTCCCTTATGCCCCAACTCCCATGATCTCTTTCAATATTAATTTCTCTATAAGAGGAATTTCAAATGATTTATTAAGCACCTCCTATATGCCAAACATGAACTATTTTGATCTGGTGATTCCAAATAAATTGCTATTTTTATGCATGACTTTATTTTTATGTTTTAACCAGGAGGAGAAGAAGAAATGTAGGCAAAAAGAGAAACATACCTTTTGGCTATATTCTCATACTCAGTGATGAAAGGGCGAGATTTCAGTTCAGCAATTATTTATTTATTTATTTTTGTGAGGCAATTGAGGTTAAGTGACTTGCCCAGGGTCACACAGCTAGTAAGTGTTAAGTGTCTGAGGCCGGATTTGAACTCAGGCACTCCTGAATCCAGGGCCGGCGCTTTATCCACTGTGCCACCTAGCTGCCCCATAGCAATTATTTACATGCATTCTATGGACAATATACTCTGCCAGGCAATAAAAAACAAAAATAAAATAGGATACCTCCTCTGTGCTTACAATCTAATAAGAAATGCTGGGGGCAGCTAGGTGGCACAGTGGATAAAGCACCAGCCCTGGATTCAGGAAGACCTGAGCTCAGATCTGGCCTTCAGACACTTGACACTAACTGTGTGACCCTGAGCAAGTCACTTAACCCTCATTGCCCTGCAAAAACAAAAAGAAAAAAAAAAGAAACATCTTCTAGGAGGATCTTAGAGTTATTCAGAATCTGCATGGAGGCTTCAAGTAGGGAACCCCTCCCCGACTCTATGTCAATAGCTAATTTCTTATGTCATCTCTGGCATAGTCATAAAGTCATAAACTTTTATATTTGGAGATAGGGAAGAGGGAAGTTTGCAGACTAGAGAGCATAAAAGATAACTTGCTTCATTTATTTGCTGCAGTTAGTACAGGGAAAAACTGTGGGTTAGAATAGTACTCTAGGGGCTGAGGGTTTACTATTTTGACCTGCTAAAATGTTCCCTTCTTGCATTAAAATTCTATCATTCCATCTAGTATAAATATTAACCTTCCTGGTAACATGTTTCATTAGTGTCTGGCACGCATTTGCTGCTTAATAAATGCTTTATTTGTTGATCAATAGATGGTGAACCTAAAGTATATTATCTTGCTTTCCTGTTAGAACTTGCTACCAAGAATCCAACCTTATATAAACAATTTGCTACTTATGTAACACATTGGAAGTCTTGTAGCAACTATTAGGTCAATAGAATACTAGGGTCTTAAGCCTTCTAGTGAAATCCTACTTCATGCCTCATTGTATTATGTAGGTGACTCAGGTTCTCTTATGGCTTTTCCAGGGATTTGTAAACTCTTGTCAAGTCCTATAAAGTTGGAAAGACTTCAGTAGGAGACTAGCAATGGGCTTTTTATCAACTTTTGTTTAGTGAACCTTAGAGCCAGAAAGTTGGTCTTTAGACACAGCATTTCTTGAGACAGTCTACTGAGGTGTGATGGAGTTGTGATCTGAATCAGTGGAAGGAGCAAAACATAGATCTCTTTTCTTGTAAATTAGTTTTTCTTTCTTAATCATAAACTTAATTTTGCAGTCTAACCAGACTTGTGGAAGGAAAGGGGAAATATCCGAAAAGAGTTGCAACCAGCTGGAGCACAAGGATAGTAGGACGTGAGGGCAGACAGGGTTCAGGGATGTTCTTCCCAGAGCCAGAGGAATGTTTAATATTTAAGACAAAACAAAACACAAAAAACCAAAAAAGCCTCATGAGAGTTGTCCACAGTCAGCAACAGTGATCTTCCTACTGATCTTGCTGTCCCATGATCTGAAGTGCTCCATGGCTTCCATGATGTTCTTCCCTTCCTTCACTTGACCAAAGACCACGTGCTTGCCAACCAACCAGTCAATCTTAGCAGTACAGAGGAAAAACTATGAGCCGTTTCTGTTGGGCACAGCATTTACAATGGACAAGTGTACTTCAGGATGAAATTCTTATCAACAAATTAATTCCCATACATGAACTTGCCAATAATGCCATTATAGCATGTAAAGTCACATCCCTGACATTTGAACCCAGGAATGATTTTGAGAAAGCATGTTCCCTGTAACCACAGCCCTTCCCTCCATTGTTCAGAGCATGGAAGTCTTCTACTATCTTCGGAATACACAAATACACAGCGAGGTTGGCCAGGGCCATGGATAGTAAGGCTAGGGTTGACAGCAGAGACAGTGGAGTTGGGGGTCTGTTTCCGGCAGAGTGAGCAAAGTTGAGGGCTCCCAGTGGGGGCATCTGCAAAACCTGAAATCTTGGCAGAGGTCAGGGAGAGAGCAGACTACAGTGGGAAGAGTACTGGATTTATACTTTACTGCTTCTTATACTTGCGTGACCTTGGGCAAGGGTCTTTTTCTTCCTGGAGGCCTTAGTTTTCTTTTCCTTTTCTTTTTTTTGGTGAGGCAATTGGGGTTAAGTGACTTGCCCAGGGTCACACAGCTAGTGTTAAGTGTCTGAGGCTGTATTTGAACTCAGGTCCTCCTGACTCCAGGGCCGGTGCTCTATCCACTGCGCCACCTAGCTGCCCCCAGGCCTTAGTTTTCTTGTAAATAAAATGAGGAAGGTTGTACTAGATGGTGTCTAGGGCCCCTTCATCTATGATCATATGAGCCAGTGAAGTATAATCTTAAAATTATTAGTTCAATGATGAAAATAATAGTTTAATGGAAAAGAAATTTCTTTGGAGAAAAAAAAGTAAAGAAAGAAAAGGGAAAATACTTTTTTGGGCTTTTTGTTGTTGTTGCTTTTTAGTAAAGGGAAGATAGAGTGCTATTGGACTTCTTAGCTGGAACTGTAGCTCCCTATTCTTGGCAACTCTGTCCTCTTAATGTAGCCCATGACTGCCTTATAGGAATGTTACCAATTAGTGGTATTTAGATTATTTACAAAATAAAATTAGTTGTGCTTTTCTTTCATAATGATCGGTTCTCAGAATGTAATTACCCACTGAGCAAGACCACAAGAAAATGCTGATCTTAAGTAAGTAAGCCATTAAAATATATGACAGAATTCTGAGAAGTTTCCACTTTTTCTTGGAATCATCATCATAAAATCTCATATATCTGAAAATTGAACTTTAAAAGATACAATCCATATTTGAGCTTGGTTGGTGATCAGGGAGAAGTATTTTTGTAGGGTGAGAGAAAGAATAAACAAATATAACAAGGTAAGAAACTGATGCTAAAGGTTTTGGCTCTTTGCATTGTAATTTTCTTGTTTATTATCTTAGAATACTTTAACAAAATTCTATAGCTCAAATACTCTTTGGATTAAATAATGGAATAGAATTCAGCAAAACATTTGTTAGAGACCCTGTGAGGGCAAGGACCCCATCCTTTCTAAGTATTAATTTTCATACATACCAATGCAATTCTTTTCATTCATTAGACACTGTATGAAAAATGTTTATTGAATTCTTTTTTTTTTTTTTTGCGGGGCAATGGGGGTTAAGTGACTTGCCCAGGGTCACTCAGCTAGTAAGTGTCAAGTGTCTGAGTCCGGATTTGAACTCAGATCCTCCTGAAGACAAGGCCAGAGCTTTATCCACTGCACCACCTAGCTACCCCCTATAGATTTTTGTTGATGTTTTATGGAAATGTGGATGACTTTGTGGGTTTATTTTATATCCTTGTACTTTATTAAAGTACTTTATCACTGCCAAAAATTTTGGGGGGGTTCTAAAGTACATATGCCTGTTTGACAGTTTTTTTTGTTTTGTTTTGTTTTGTTTTTGGTGAGGCAGTTGGGGTTAAGTGACTTGCCCAGGGTCACACAGCTAGTAAGTGTTGAGGTCGGATTTGAACTCAGGTACTCCTGAATCCAGGGCTGGTGCTCTATCCACTGCACCACCTAGCTGCCCCTTGACAGCTATTTTTAATGGGAAAGGTTCTAGTGTTTCTTGTATATAATAATAGTTCATGGATTCAAGTATATACATGACATATTATAGAAAAACCTTTCTATTTAAATATTTTTAAATTATCTATTGACATAAATGAATTCTTTTTTATCAGTCTCATTAATTTTATCAGTCTATTTCCATTTTATTTTATGATCATGTAGTCTTTATTTTTCCTTTCTTTCAATTGCTTTTTATTGTGTAAAATCTTTATTTTTCTATAATCAAATCATCAACTTTTCCTCCAGTAATCTTTTTCATAAGTAAAAATATCCTTCCTCTTAACAGCTGAGACAAATATATTACTTCCCTTTTGTTCCAGTTTTTTAGGTTTTAAAAAATAAAAGGTTAGTATTTTATTTTAAAAGCACTAAGGAAGAGAATCATTATTCAATAAGAATGACTGGGAAGGGGGCAGCTAGGTGGTGCAGTGGATAAAGCACTGGCCCTGGATTCAGGAGGATCTGAGTTCAAATCCAGCCTCAGACACTTGACACTTACTAGCTTTGTGACCCTGGGCAAGTCACTTGACCCTCATTGCCCTGCCCCCCCCATCAAAAAATGAATTTTCTATGCTAATGAACCCAAAAGCCTAGACCAAAAAAAGTATAGTTTCTTTTTATTTATCTCTGTACATGTTGTTTCACCCCAGTCAGACATCAGCTTCTTGAAGACAGGAACTGTTTACATTTTTTTCTTTGTATCCCTAATACATGGTATAGTATTGAACAGAAAGTAGGAGCTTCATGATCCCTTGAACTGAATTGATGTTACTATTGGATCAAGCCCAACCAGCCTTCTTGCTGTTCCCCCGTGATGCTCAGTCCCCTGGCTTTGTTCTTCCCTATGTCTGGAATAAAATCCTCTTTTACATCTACTTCCTTAACCAAAGACTTCTTTTTTCCTTCAAAGCTAGTCAAGTGCTGCCACCTTCTCCATAAAGCTACCTTTCTTGATCTTCCTAGCTGCTAGTGCCCAACCCCCCCCCCAAAAGAGTTTGTATTCATTTTGTCTATATTTCTACATATACTTATTAATGAACATAAATATCTCTGGTAGAGTATGAGCTTCTTAAAAACAAGGACTATTAATTTTTGCCTCTGTATCTCTAGTGCTTAGCATTATGCCTGGCATTTAGCAGGCATTTAATAAATTGATTAATTGATTGGTCTAATAGCTGCAATAAAAAGAAATAACCCTTAAATGCACACCCATATTAATAAAGAACACTAGACCTAGGTTCCAGCTTGGGCTGTACTGCACACCAGCCATCTGATTTGAGGCAAATTATCTACCATCTCTTTACCTCTGCTTCATCATCCATTAAATGGGGATATCAGTTCCTAGCCTATAACATCCAAGGTCCCTTCCAGCTCTAAATTTTTGGTTCTTTGGCTCTAATTATGTAAAAGAAAGAAATAAAAATTCAAAGGTAGACAAACTTTTTTGACTTGGAAAGGAAACCCCAAACAAAAGTGTTTTTGCTTTTGCCCTTTGTTAATTCATTTAGACTTTCGCTGTTGAATGCTAAGAGTTTCACCTAAGAATTCCTTCCTTATTTTGTATAGTTATTTCATTATTTCTCTTGTTAGTTACTGTTTATAATTGAAAATATTATAAAGGAGTCCTCATGCTCAAAAAGGTTGAGAAACACTGGCTGACTAAATGCTCATTTATATTGGTGTACTTTGAAAATTCTTTCCAAGAACTAGCATGTTTCTAAAATAAATGCTTAGTCTTCATAAAAGGAAATAACATGTTTAAGCGGAGTGTTTTTTCTCTGACCTTTGCTGTTAGATAGAAGCACTTTGTTCTTTTGTTAACACTGAGGACAGTGCATTATTAGATAAGGATCTTGGCTACAGAGACAGTTTGGAGTCAGGTGAAAATGGAATTTTAATAGTATTATTAATAAAATTTTAAATGTTATATTCTGATCCATTATTTCTTTATTCAAACAAAGGTTTCAAAGTTCATCTAACATAACCTTTTCATTTGTTAATAATAGTACACGTTCTAAAAGCATCTGAAACATTTTCAATCATGTTCACTGATGGTGGATACACACAGCATAATTTGTAACCTTTTTCTAGTCTACCGGTTGCCTTGAACAAGCATTGAACCCACTGTAATTCTCAGATCTTTTAAAAATGGTTTCAATTAGAATTACTGTTTTATGATGATACTGTGGATTTACAGAGTCCTAGAGATTTCAAAACTTGTCTTTACTTTGTTGGGGTATTAAAAGGTTAATTCTATTAGGCAACATTATGCAATAAATGCAAAGCATACTGAACAGGCAGTTAAGAACCTAGCTCCTCTTAATGCCTTTGTCCTAAGCAAGTTTTCTATGTTCATATCTGTTTCTTGACCTTACCAGTGACCATTTTCTCTTGTCTCTTAAATTCAGTCTTAGGAAGCACATGTTCTTCCAGCACTTGTTCCAGTAGGCTTCCTTGTCAGAATGATAATGCTTGCTTGCCTTTTTACTCTTTGCTCTTATAGATCCCGCCCACATGACCTATCCTTGAGCTCCGACCTGAACAACTCCATCGTGACTGTGATCAGTGGGGAGGAGCATTTTGAAGATTATGGAGAAGGGAATGAGGCGGAGTTGTTTTCTGATAACTTGTGTAATGGAGAAGCCAGCTTTAGCAGCTCTTTTCTTTCTCCCAGGTAAAAACATATCCAGTAGTGGGGTTTGTGCTTTTGCATTTCCTTAATTTTGTTGTCTTTAATGACCAGGGATGCCTTTGCCTTTTTTGATTTGCAAGGAGGAGAAAGACCCAAATGTGGAATAATTTCACAAATCATTTGAAACATTGTTACTAACCTGAGTGAAAGCTGACAGAAGTCTCTCATCCAGTTATATCTACTGATTTATATAAAATTTTAAGGTTTAAATATGGTAATGTAGGATTTCGCTGCTTCGAAGCCATGTATTTATAAATTCCCAATCTTGAATCATATTATTTAACTGTTCACTGAAGAGCCACTTTTGTTTTTGTCTAAGGGCTTCAAATGATTCTTTGGGTTTAGTAGCATTTTATAGGCTCTTCCATCCCATTTCTGTTATTATTTCTGACCATGAACCTTATTTCTGATATTTTTAGTATTACAGGAATGATACCTGAAAAATTTATGATTAGTAGTCCTTAGGTAATGTATATATATCATGTATGTATGCACATGTATATATATATATTATAATATGGGCATAAGTGTCCTTGAAGACTTTGATATATGTAACTTAAAATCACTTTTTTGGGGGGTCCAAATAAGGAGTTCTAACCTTTCATATTTAAATTCATTATCATATGTATTCAGCTCTTATTACTATTTGTGGTAAACCTTGTAACTTTCCAATTGAAGAAAATGCAATTAAATTATTTCTGACTTAATTGGTATTATTGTAAGATAGTAGCATGTCCATAAAAATCAGTTCTCCCTTCACAATTCCCTGTTCCTTCTGTGTTTTTGGTAACAGTAGTATTTTATGCCTTAAGCAAAATAAAAATGTTAAGGTAGGATTTTGAACCATTACTCCCTAAGATTTTCCTACAATGCTATTTGGCAGGGCAAATTTCATTATTACCAAGTCCTAAAATGATTCAGGTCTAAAACTTGAAAGAAATTCAGTACTTTATATCATTTTCTATTTACTGTTCAGGAAACTTCCTTGGTATTTAAACATTTTTAATTTTGTATTGATAAAAAAAAATCTGTATTTATAGCTTTTTGTTTTTTCCTCACTTTCAAGGAATATCTAGTAATCCATTTCCATAGAAATATTTATGTGCTTTTGAAATGGATTCTACAAGAATGTGGTAGAATTATGAGTATTGTTGTTAAATGTGGCCTAATAGAAAATTGTGTCTCTGCCAAAAATTTGTAGGACTAGAAAAAATATATACAAAAAGACACACCCCCCCCCTCACTATTCACAAACAACATATTAATCTCATGGAACTCTCCTTAGCAGTAGAATGTTTCCTTACCTTTTCAAAAGTACTTTATAGGGGCGTCTAGGTGGTGCAGTGGATAAAGCACCGACCCTGGAGTCAGGAGTATCTGAGTTCAAATCTGGCCTCAGACACTTGACACTTACTAGCTGTGTGACCCTGGGCAAGTCACTTAACCCCCATTGCCCCGCAAAAAAACAAACAAAAAAAGTACTTTATATAGTCTTTTAAGTTCAGCCCTTGTGTCTCACATATTGTTCTGCATAAAGCAAGTCATTTGCTTGAGATTATGAGGAATAAGCAAGTTCCTCCTACTATTTGTTAGAAGTGACAGGGACTTTTATTTCCTTTCTCCTTTTCTCAATATACAAGCTCTTTTCTAGATTTTATAACCATAGAAGAGAAACTGAGCAGTAATAGATGACCAGGCTTAATTAAGGAATTTTAACCAAAAAGACACACAGCAACCACTATGGTATTTCCCCCCAATGTTTAGATATTTTAATTAAGAATAAGATTTCATATTTTTACATGATATTGAGAAAAATTTTAAATTAAAACATTTTAAAAATAAAAAATAAGAATAAAAATTCATGTGTTTTGAAGAGAAAACTTTTTAAGTATTTTAAATTGGATATATCAAGTCATGATCATTTTAAACAAAAATAAGTGTAGGACAATGTAATGGGATGGATTACTATGTCAGGCCATAAATAGAATAAATATTAAAAGCTTTGTTTCTCTATTGTTGACTATATAGTGCTTTCTATTAAGTCCAGTACAAAACCTGGGAGTGTTAGAATGATCAGGGACCTAAACTGAAGAATTCATATTTAAACCTCTTGGGTTTTTCTTTGGTTATTTTTCACATTTTATGCAATTTTCATCCTATTTGGGCATACAAGAAATATAAATTGTTTGCATTTATAATGGTATTTGTAAGAAAAATGAAGCTAAAAAAAAAAGAAAAAAAAAAGAAAAATGAAGCTTTTCTCACTTGGCCTTGTCAGCTCGTAAGTGCCAGGAAGAGAAATTATTAGGTAATATTTAGAAGTAGAAGAGATGCCACTACCCTGAGAGAATGAAAGAAACATTAGCTCTACTGCATAGTTCTACTAGGCTGTTGTTTTGTAAGGTACCAGGGTGTATAAGAATTTGAGTCTACTTTCTGTCCTCTTATGATATGAAATTCTTACCATTTTTCATAGAGATATTATTTGTGATATAATGG
Organism: Dromiciops gliroides; assembly: GCF_019393635.1. Taxonomy (NCBI): domain Eukaryota; kingdom Metazoa; phylum Chordata; class Mammalia; order Microbiotheria; family Microbiotheriidae; genus Dromiciops; species Dromiciops gliroides. Next base: position 625,511,570 of record NC_057861.1, read on the forward strand.
GCACTCATGACCACCACCATCCCCCCAGACAAATATAATGAGTATTTTCATCATTTACTCAAGTTGTTTCTATGTATAATGAATTTAAAATGGAACTGAATTAAGAATTTGAATCCTAAAATTAGTCCAGGTAAATAAATTGCTTTTATTGTGGTAGTTCTAATTAGTTTTTTTAGTTGGAAGTATCAGCTAGAAATGTAAATTCTAGCCTACAAAAATCTGAAACAGATGTTTTAGTTTATTTTTTTTCTGTTATATGTAGTGGCTTAGAAATCTTTCATGAAATAATATTTTCACTTTTTACTGCTGAAGTAATATTCTAGTTATCATAGTATTTCCACAATACACTTCCTTTTAGAGAATACCAGAAATTCTTCTTTTCTGTCAAGAGAAAACACAATGCAATATGGTTCAGATTTCATGTCTTACCTATTTAATGCATGTAAACATTATTATCTTCTACTGTATATTTTATGAGAGTTTAAAACAAATTATAGAATTTTGTTTACCTTATATGACTGAGAGATCAAGTATATCCTGAAAAATATGCTGCTATTTTGACAGCCTGCTTCTATTCGTTCACTCTATTTCCTATCCTCTTGTATGATATTTCTTTTTTTCTGTTTAGGTATAACTTCTGTGTGAAACTATATTTCAATATTAACTATCATTTATATTAAGCCTGTGGCTTCCAAAAGGTATTGTGTTTGAAGATAGCCCATATAGACTCCATTATAGTCCTCATTGTCCATTAAAAAATGGTTATCAACATACTTCATAAATTGAAAATTCAATTAAAATTAAACCATGGGCAATTAGCATATGATTCTTAGAAATAAAACATTGATTTTTTTTTTTACCTAATGTAATTGAATTGGCAAAATGGTCCCTTGTAGACCTCTAATATTATTGATTTATACAATAACTACTGGAATAGTTATAAAGTCAATTCCAGATGAAACATGATTAAACTCTTCTCCTAACAGAGAGGTAATGAACTCAGAGTACAAATTGAGGCATATTTTTTTGGACATGGCCAATATCAGGAATTTGTTTTGATTGACTGTACATGTTTGTGACAAAAGTTTTCTTTATCTTTCTCAATGAGGGGTGGGTGGAAGGTAGAAAGTATATTTTTACCGATTGGAAAAAAAATTTAGTTAAAAAATTAGTTGTAAAGTACTACTTGACCTCTTCAGAAGATCCATTTCCTTGGTGTGGGTACTCCTTCCCTTCACGCAGATCGAAAACCTTCAGTGCTTTAGCATTTTTCATTAATTGCTGTGGCCAGTCAGGTAGTGATGAGCCTCCTTCTTCTTAACTAGGCTGATTCTTGTAGAGCAGACCCACAGGCAGATAGGTGCTGGAGCCAGGCTCAGAGAAAGTAAGCATTGAAGGAGACCTCAAAGCCATCTACTGTGACCTGTCCCTGAATGACAATCTCCTCCACAACATACCAGAAGGTGGTCATCCAGTTCTTTCTTGATCAGCTCCCATGAAGGAGAGCTTACCACCTCCCAAGGCTTGCCTCCCTTCTACTTTGGTCCAGTTCTAAGTATTTGAACCATTTGGAAATTCTTCTTGATGTTGATCCTAACTCTGCCCCATTGAAACGTCTACTCATTGTTCTCATTCTGCCTTCTGTGGCCCAGCAAAAGTATTTTCTCTTCCAGTCTTTCACATATATGAAGACAGTTATCACGCCTTCCATGCCTCCAAGATCCTCAGTTCCTTTAACTAATCAAAAAGCATTTGCTAAATGCTTGTGATGTGCTAGGCACTGGGCTGATACTGGAGATACAGAGACAAAGCTGGAAGTGTCTCTGGGCAGGTCTTTCCTACCATTTTCTAACTGAGAACAGGAATGATATAGAGACCCAGTACTTCAGTGCACAGGGCAGTGGGATGATCAGTTCCCTTATCCTCATAATTGCCCTTCTCTTAAGATAACATTGGCCTCTTCAGCTGCCATTTCAAGCTGCTGCTTCATATAGTTATGACGTAGAGTTCGAAGTCCACTAAATCCTGATCCTTTTCAGACCAGAGCTACACCTCACCCATCTTGTAAATGTGAAGTCTGCGTTTTGAGTATAAGTGTAAGACTTTACATTTATCTCTTTTTAAAAATCTAGACCTGTGATTTTATTGCTGTAGGGAACTTTCAGCAAAATAAATCCTTCTACCAAAGCTGATCTGCAGCTCTTCAACTTAAAGTCTTAGAGAGGGGCTTGGGTCACTGGGTGGATAAATGACTCATCTATTGTCACGTAACTCTGTGTGTCACAGATGGGACTGGAACTTAAGTCTTGGTAGCTTCAAGGCCAGCTCTCTATATACTGTCGCACTATAGCTACCTCCCCCAACCCCATATATATCCCTCCCTACGTGCATGCATGTGTATGTGTTTATATGGCAACTATGCTGTAGTGGATATGAAGGATTGGAAATTAGAAGGCCTAATTTTTGAATCCTGGCTCAGCTATGAGATCTTGCCCAAGTCATTTAACTTTCCTGCCTCAGTTTTCTGATCTGTTAAAGGGGAATGATACTTGAGTCAGACGACGTGGGTCCAAGTTCCTTCCTTAATGCTACCTTTATGACCTCGACGACGGAGTCAAGGGCCTCAGTTTCCTCATCTATTAATTGAGAGGTGGAGTCAAACTTGTTGGCTTCTAAGGTTCCCATTTGCTCTGTGTGTATGATCTTATGCTCTTCTCTTAGTACTTCACAGGGTTCTTATGAGGAACAAATGAAATAATGTCTCTAAAATGCTTCCATACATTATAAAGTCCTTCATAAACGTCAGCTGCTATTTTATGCGTGTGCTTCTATATGTTATATATAATCTTTTACCAGAGCCCTGTACTGATGCTTCATCGTGGCATGGAGGCAACTCTGGGTTCTCAGTCTATACCAACAGAGTACAAGCTAGGGCGGGTACTATCGAGCTGGCCAGCTGAAAGGCTATGGATGCGTTTTATCCAAGGACCAGGCAAGAAAGTCTGGAGTCTTTTCAGAAGGTTTCACCACAGCAATTCCTGAAGATAGTCAGCTAAGTCTACTAAAGGCAGTGAGGGCCATGTTGTGCATCAGTGGAGGGAATACTGGCACTGGGGAAATTATGGATCTTTTGAAATATAGACATGTGGGTATACATATGTATGAATATGTATGCACATACATATTTTATATAACACATATGTGTATATCTGTGTATAGACAACACACATCTATTTCCCCCATTAAATTGTAAGTTCTTTAAGGTCAGGGACTATATTTTACCTCTTTTTGTATCTCCAGCACTTAGCACAGTGCTTGGTGCATAGTAGATGCTTAATAAATGGTTATTAATATATCACTTTCCAGCTCTTCATCCTGAAACTGCTCATGTTGGCATGCTTTTTTTTATCCAATATATACTATTATGAATAACTAGGCCTATTAAAGATATCAGACTGCAAAACTGAAGTGGGTTATAGCATCTACCTTTTTATTTCTTTCCACATCTTTAAAATATAAAGTTGGAGAACTGCAGAATGTTTTATTTTAAGCAACTTATGAAAATGGGACACATATTGTTGATAAATTCCTTTGTTGCTTATTAATCCACATTACATATCCCATTCCTACAATAGTGTTGCTCTCTCCCCCCAAAAAAGTAGTTGCTTTTAAGAATGTAGGCTGAATGTAATTCCAACTGGGAAAAGTGAATTTTTGCCATGGTTTTTATTACACATCAGTGCTTTTGTGTAATTGATCCATTGTTAGTCTTCAGACACAAACTTGTGAAAGCCACAGCTATAAAACTGTACTGGTCCAAACTCTTCTCCTAAACTGACACTTCTGATTTCTCTAGTACCAACCCACTTGCTGCGAAACTGCACAGCATTCTCACAGATGAGGCGTTTGAATTTTACTGTAGCCAGTGCCACAAACAAATCAACCGCCTTGAGGATCTTTCTGCTCGTCTGAATGATCTTGAAATGAATAGGTAATTAGTTCAGTGAGTGGCATGGTATTTGGTTTCTCTAAGGAGAAAGGGATATGCTCCTTGTCTGTTGTGTAGTTACCTGACTTGGCATTTTCTCATGCTAGAGAGTCTGTTTAAATTGATCACAGTATCAGCCCATGTGGCCTCAGTGTAACTTAGGGTGTACCCTGTGACTCTTTGCTCATGAACACTTGGATTCCTGAACCTACAATTAAGGAGAAGAACATAACTGGTGATGGGAATCTTCCCTTTACACCTGATCCAGCGCCTTTGCATGTTGTTGGTTCTGTGTTTAGTGAATTCATTCTTTCTTCATTATTCTTTGCATGATGCTGTCTAAGAGTCAAGGGTCATTTTTCCCCAGTTACTGGGGATAGCAATTGTTACTGGACTGACCTACTGAAGTAAATCCAATACAGACAAATCTGGATGTGTCAAGCCGATAAATTAGGGAGTTATTTCATTTATGAGTTATTTCATTCTTCACATTACAAAAGGATTTATTTTCTATATAGGATTCATTTAAATAGCTAGCTAGTTAACATACCACATAATTATAAACCTAATTCATATGTATACTTTTTAAACCTTAAAACACTTTATAAATGCTAGCTATTATTATTATTATTATTAACAAAATTTTGGTTTACATGGGGCAGCTAGGTGGCGCAGTAGATAGAGCACCAGCCCTGGATTCAGGAGGACCTGAGTTCAAATCTGGCCTCAGACACTTGACACTTATTAGCTGTGTGACCCTGGGCAAGTCACTTAACCCCAATTGCCTCACCAAAAAAAAAAAAAGAAAGAAAAAAAGAAAAAGTCTGAGTTTCAGCAGCAAATTAGTGGTACCAGATTCAACTCTTTTTCCTTTCATTTATGAGTTATCTGTTTTCTTCTCTCATTTCTGACCCCTGACTCTAGTTCAAATCAAAATCTCCCCAATATTGACACCTCTAAGTTAAATTTTCTTTAGACATTTTCCTTTTACAGGCACTTTACAACTTCAAAAAAACCTTATTTGTAGTTAATATTTTAGATTATATTTTTTTGTGCAAGATCATTTCTGCTAATGATGCTGAATATTCTTTAGGCATACTCAACCCATGTACACTGAGTCTGAAATAAAGGCTTTTTCTTATTGACTGCAAAAATGTTAGAAGTCATTCAAGGGGCAGCTAGGTGTTGCAGTGGATAAAGCACCGGCCCTGGATTCAGGAGGAGCTAAATTCAAACCCAGCCTCAGACACTTGACACTTACTAGCTCTGTGACCCTGGGCAAGTCACTTAACCCCAATTGCCTCACCAAAAAAAAAAAAGTCATTCAAAATGGTTTCCCTTTTTTGCTTTCTTAGAAAGCACTTCCAATTTCTACCTTATATAAAATACATAGTTGATCTTTAGTTGCAACTGAATTGATGTAATTAAATTTAGATAACATCACACACTAGCATTTTGTCTGAGTTCTAATTATAGCCCACCTGTACATTTCTTCTAATCATTTATAGCCCTTGGCCTTTACCCATAGCACACAAGTTTTTTTCTTTTTAAGTTAAAGTCTTAATTCTGATACTATGATTTATACAGGAAGAATTATAAAAAGATTTTTTTAAATGGGTTGAAAAAACTATAGCAGGATAATAGTGGTGGTAAGAGTGTGGATATTTGAGTTCACATGGATATTTTTACTAGTCATCTGTAGAAATAGTAAATTAGTTGGAGAGGAAAAAATCAGACCAGGCCAAGGGAGCATTAAGTAATGGGTTATATAATGAGATGAGCACTGGATGAGGAATCAGGAGACCTGGGTTCCAGTCCCATCTCTGCCTGGCACTTGCTGTGAAACCTCAGGCAAGATGCTTTTCTGCCTTAGGATTTGCTAGCCATATTTCTCTATGGATACTCTACCTAATGTCATTCGTTGCCTAGATCAGGGAAAATGATACTAGATAATATAGCATGACAGAAAATAACTGAACTAATTGGGTAGAACTGGGATTTTGAGGAGCATGTTCAAGGACCATGAAAGGTAACACTGTCCCCTTTTGGAAATACTAGATTATAATCTCCCAGAAGGAAAGGACCCATTAAAAAACAAACCTCTGTCTTCTTAGTACCTAGTATAGTGCATTGCATGTACAATAGATGCTTAATAAAAGTTTGAGTGAAATAAATAATTATCCTAGGCTGGAATTCCATCTCACTGAATTTTGTGAAGAAGAAAAAGTATGATTTGCTCTGTTTTAGAATATTCAGTATAAACTCAAAAAAATAACTTTAAAGCCCACTCATCTTATTGGTATTTTCCAGAGATTCTAAAAGTGATATGCTTAGGATTGCAGTCTCAAATAATAAAGACTTTTAATGGGATGGCAACCAATTTGCTGAAGTGCAGTGGTTAGTAAATTACACTTGAACCTTTGATGATGTTATGTTTAGGGAGTCTAGCTGGTGGTCGAAGAAAGGTGGAAAGGCTGGTAGAAAAGCAAAAAAGGCATATAAGTAAATTCCCTAAATTAATTTGCTATTTGATCTTTATAAATGACACAGATCATTTATGTCATAAATAACTAAGCCAAAGAATGATGTGGGATTGTGTCTGAGTACATGTAAATGTATTTCAGGAGAGCTAACTTCTTAATATGTCAGTAATTATGATTATCATCTTTCCATTTGTTGGAGATAACAGACTTTTCACACATACTAGAATAAGAAGCTATTAATAAATTACTAGAATTATAGTAAGTATTGTTCATTGTTAAAGCATTCAGTAGAATATTAGTAGTTAAATGGCAAAAGATGGGCTTAGAAGGGAAGAAGCTCCAGCCATGTGAGAAAGGTAAGTTTTAAAATGTTGGTAGTTTGTTTCTTTTTAAAGAGAGAAAGAAAACCCTGCCCAACTGACTCACAAAACCATTTGGTATAAGTAGATGGGTTATGGTCCTTAGTGGATAGTTAATTGTTCTAACTGTAAAATTATGTTGCTACAGTCTCTATATTCCAAATAGCAAAATGAATAGCAATTAGAAAACCAGCGTAAGAATTATCCCAAATGATTGTCAAAAAGCAGTGGTTAAGTTAGACTAAAACAAAAGTCTTCTGAATTGGTAAATTATTTGAAGCATAATGCTCCTGTCATGGTTCGCTTTTTTGATTTTAAGATGATGTGTTGTTATCCATTCTGATTACCTGGTTTCTTACAGTCAGAATATTTGGAAAACTTTACTTCAAGCTAAGTACCTTTTAAATATTCTGTGAGGTGAATTAGTATAGCCAGTAGACTGAATTGGCCTAACTTGGTCTTTTTATTGATATTTTGGGTCAAGATGTGTTCAAGAACTAAAAGAAGCCAGCCATTAATGCTTGTGATAACTGCAGAAATCTCAAGGGATTTATTAAAGTCTTTTTTATGCTTATGTGTAAGAAGGGGCCCAGCATAGGACTTTGCATGGTTACTGTCATTGAGAAGCTGAGGGATGCACGCTTGTGTTTACACCATTTAGTAAGGATATGCCCCTATCCCTATATCTCTCTAGTCTGAATTTCCTGTTTCCTTTTGCTCTTCTCTGTCAGTTTTCCTGACTCTGTTTTCCTGTTGTTTTTGTTCATTACACAGTCCAAATAAACGCCTCTCCAGTAAGAAGGTAGCAAGGTAAGCAAAAACTTTATTATCCATTTTTAAAGAAATGTTGTTCTAAAATCCATTGTTATTTAAAGTGCATGATTTCTCCTTAAAGAAATATTTTCATTCCTCACCCTTGACCACCAGAAAACTGAAGAGGTCTTTAGAAATTATAGTTTAATTTTTTTAAATTTTGAGTTGAATTTTGGAAAACTTTTGAAAGATATTTCTAAATCCTGCCAGTTTAGACTTGAATTCATCTTTATTATATATGCATACCCATTTGTATTATAGGATTTGGTAGCATTGGAAAACTTATTTACAAAACATTTTCTTGAGTAAAAGGGTAGCACAAACACTGATTCTCAGTTTCCTTAGAATTTAACACAACAGTCTAAAGAATTGAAACCATAGGTTTGCTACCTATATACTAAGAGCTATAGAAAATAGAATTGAAATCTTGACAATAGAATGTCATTTCATTCTTCATATTAACTTCAGGATCATCTGCCCCTGCAGAATTACTTTCTTCAATGCCACAAGGGCTATCTTTGTCTTACCCCAAGTTTACTTCTTGAGTATTACAGAAAACCTCGGTAAAAAAGACTTAGCCAGTTTAGAATCTTGCTTTATGGTGTTTCTTTTTGCTTTGACCATCTGCCATGATCTGTCATGTTTGATTTAGTTATACTTCATAATGAGCAAAGATTTACATAGACTTCCCTTTACCATATCTGTACAGCAGGGACAACTGACTTTTTAAAAAATTGTAGTACTCTCTCATTGTTTGATTGAGGCTGTATATCATATTTTTCTTTATTTAAAATGACTATCATCAAGTTTTTTTTTAAATTAGGCAGTACCTCTTTAATAAGTGGAGATACCCTAGGCTTAAGGCTAGTCCTCACTAACGTAGAGGCAAATAATCAGTAGATTTTCATTTTGAGAGTAATTTCATTTAGGTGTCAGCATTCCCTCAGCATCCCTAAGACAGACAATTTGTTTAGGATTGATTATTCATATCTAACCATTTGTTTTATTTAAATCAGTTAATGGAATGACACTAAAGAATTAAATCCTTACCTTTTTTTAGTGAGGCAGTTAGGGTTAAGTGACTTGCCCAGGGTCACACAGCTAGTAAGTGTTAAGTGTCTGAGGCCGGATTTGAACTCAGGTCCTCCTGACTCCAGGTCCGGTGCTCTATCCACTGCGCCACCTAGCTGCCCCTTAAATCTTTACTTTTAAGAAGGATTTTTGAAGTGAATACAAAACTCTCAGTTATCTGTGGGTATAAGAGACAACAATAGTAGAAAGAACTGATATTTGGGGGCAGCTAGGTGGCACAGTGGAGAAAGCACTGGCCCTGGATTCAGGAGGACCTGAGTTGAAGTCCGACCTCAGACACTTGACACTTATTAGCTGTGTGACCCTGGGCAAGCCACTTAATCCTCATTGCCCCCACACACACACACACACACAAAAGAACTGATACTTGAAGACTATCTGAAAATCTTATTTTGACCATATTTTCAATCTCTTTTCTTCCTCTATTACTCGCTACCAGTCACCCCTTTTTACCTGAACTGTCCACAGTTAATAAAGTTAAAAAGAGGTGATAGTCATTTAAGTTCTATCCTCTACCTACCCTGTGGGAAAAAATATTAGTGAATAAGTAAAAAGATGGTTAGCATATATCAAATTGTTTTCTATCTTGGGGAGATGGAAGGGAGGGAAGGAGAAAACCTTGGAACTCATAAAATCTTATAAAAACAAATGTTGAAAACTATCTTTACATGTAACTGAAAATAATAAAATACTTTTAAGATTAAAAAAATTTTAAAGCACAAAAACAAAATAAAATAATATTTGGTCATTTAAAAAAAAGATGGTTAGCAGAAAAGAGAAATAGCCAAGGCCTAAATGATCCATAGATTGATTAATCAGTCCTCTATAACATGACAAAAACGTGTATAATATTTAATACTTGATACCCATTTCAAGTTAAACCTGAGTCCAGTTTCTGTGTTTAACTGTTTCAAATAGCAAAGTTACAGTTGGATCTTAGTACAAATATCTCTTGTGATGTAGCTACTTATAAGCAAGATTTTATGCTCTCTTTCCATGTATACATATACATAATGTGTATGTTAAATGTTGGAGATACAAAGACAAAAGTGAAACAGTCCTTGAGCTCAAAGAGCTCATAATCTAATGGGGAATGGGGGGAAACAACATGACTGTTTTGTCATTTCTCACCTGGCTACACTCACTGGGACTTCTCTGACTGACTTCTCTACCAGGCCCCAGGAAGCTTATTGTTAAGAAAACTTCCTCCTGCAGGATCCCCTCAGCCTTGAGATTCCACATGATCACCACCAGCTTCTCTGTCCCTCTGATTTGGAGGCTGGGGCTGTGAACTCCAAAGCTCCTTTTAAAGAGGGAGCTCAGTCTACATATCTCCTCATTTCATACTTGGTTGCACTGCTCTGGGACTTGTCTGATTCATATTTGTAGCTCTAGGACTTAGCACAGTGCCTGGCATATTTATTGACAATATGAGAATATGCAAATAGAGACAGGGAGAAAACCTATGATATTGTTAGAATAGGGAACTCCCAGATAAGAAAACTCCTTCAACCAGTACATGTCAGCTTTTTTGCATTATATAGTCTAAGAAAGTTGCCTAAGTGACTTGCTCAGGGTCACAGAGCCAATATGTATCAAGAGGCAAGATTTGAACCCTGGTCTTTCTGGCTTCAAGTCCAGCTCTTTCTCCACTAATGCCATCTTGCTTCTCATTAGCAGTATATATGGTATTTATTGTATATGCAGAATGTATATAAAATGAAGACAGGCTAGTTTGAGAAGGGAGTACACTAGCAGTCAGGGAAATAACAGAGAATTTCATCTAGAAGATGGCTTTGGAGCTGAGTCTTGAAGGATGCCAGGGATTTCAAGAGATGGAGATAAGGAGGAAGAATATTCCACGCATAAGTGGTAGCCAGCACCAAGGCACCAAGACAGAAGACAGAGATGGAATGTCATGTATATGGATTGTGTAGGCCTTGGATGATTGGATCACAGTATGTGAGGCAGGAATCTGTAACAAGACAGGAAAGGTAGGAAAGGACCAGGTTGAGAAGATGTTTAAAGGTCAACAGAGGAGTTTGTATTTGACCCTTGAGTCAATAGGCAACCATTGGAGTTTGAGTGTGTGTGTGTGTGTGTGTGTGTGTGTGTGTGTGTGTGTGTGTGTGTGTGTGTGTGTGTGTGTATGGGGGAAGAGGGCTGGAATTTGGGAGGTGTGACATGATCAGATCTGTACTGGGGTAGCTAGATGGCACAGTGGATAGAGCACTGGCCCCCGATTCAGGAGGACCTGAGTTCAAATCCGGCCTCAGACACTTGACACTTACTAGCTGTATGATCCTGGGCAAGTCACTTGACCCCAATTGCCTCACCAAAAAAAAAAATATATATATATATATATATATCTGTACTTCAAGAAAATCATTTTGGTGGCTCTGTGGAAGATGGATTGAAGTGGATCAAGACTCAAGTCAGAGAGACTAAATAGGAGGTTGTTGCAGTAGACTGGACTAGAGGTAATAATGGTCTCAACTAGAGTAGTAACTGTGACTAGAAAAGAATGAATATATGGAGCAGATGTTTTAGAAATAGAAATCAAAAGATTTGGCAAGTGACTAGATATGTAGGGTGAGTATGAAAGATGAAAACATAATTTTCTACTTTGTATCTGCTGCTCTGCCTGATTGGCACCACCTCCCTCAGTCTCTTCTCTCTCCTCTGATTGGAGGGCTGGAGGGTAGAGTGCCAAACTCCTCCCAATGCCTTCTTATATAGAGGGTAGAAACTGGACTTTCGGCTCACTCCACTTTGCATCTGCTTCTTTGCCTGGTTTTACCCAGGGAACAAGATGCCCCCATGCAAAGATCCCCTTGCTATCTCCCCCACCCAACTTTCTTGCCTCCTTTTGTGTGTTACCTCCACCCATTAGATTGTAAACTACTTGAGGGTAGGGATTGTCCTTTTCATTAATTGTATCCGTAGCACTTAGCACAGTGCCTGGTACATAACAGGTGCTCAATAAATGTTTATTGGATGGATGGATGGTTGGATGGATGGACGGATGAATGGATGGATAGTCTACAGATTGGTACAGTTTTGTGTCTCTATTTTTGCTCCCATCTGTTAGCCAGCATGACAATAGAAACCCCCCAAGACAGGCATGAATCTTCAGTTTTTTCAAATGTAAATTAATGGAACAAAAGGAGTGTAATATTTGCTTGATGGCTTTGATGGTGCCTTATGCATATATGATCACAGATTTCAGGCTGGAGAGACTTCTCATTTATAAACGGGAACACTAACCTCCATAAGTACATGATGGAGCTAGAATTCAGTCATGTTCTGTGATTCTGAGTTCATTATTCTTTGCACTGTGCCACATAAAGAATATCACATAAGGGGGCAGCTAGGTGGCGCAGTGGATAGAGCACCGGCCCTGGAGTCAGGAGTACCTGAGTTCAAATCTGGCCTCAGACACTTAAGACACACTTACTAGCTGTGTGACCCTGGGCAAGTCACTTAACCCCAATTGCCTCACTTAAAAAAAAATTTTAAAAGAATACCATATAAAAAATAAATAAATCTCCCTTGAGTAAATAAAAGACCAAAAGTATGGATTACATATATCAAAGATTAGTGCTATATTTTTATTTTTAGGAATATTAACTTTTTCAAAAGGAAATTTGTTTGATATAATTTTCAGTACAGTAGCCAAGTAATTAATGTTCTTTTTCCTTTGTCCCTGGGGACCAGAACACAAACTGGATTTTTTAAAACCCAAGATTTTGTAAATTTGATAAGCACCTTTATCTCAGTTAATTCCAAAGAAAAAAATTGAATTCAAGAATAGTTCTGGACCCACTCTCCCAATCTCTACTCATTGGCAGATCAGGTCCCATAGCTCAGCTGCTATCTGTCCCCTCAGACTCTAGAGGTAGACCTGTGGGGTAAGAGTATTATTTTTCAAGACAACATTAGTAATACACAATCACGGGGACAGCTAGGTGGCGCAATGGATAAAAGCACCAGCCCTGGATTCAGGAGGGCCTGAGTTCAAATCTGACCTCAGACACTTGACACTACCTATGTGACCCTGGACAAGTCACTTAACCCTCATTGCCCCCCTCCAATATATATATATATTTTTTTGGGGGGGGGGAATATACTTTGTAAGGAGATTTTGGGGGGGAGGAGGAATAGGAAGTATCAGTGTCCAAAAAAAGTATCAATAAATTAAAATAGAAATGTAAGTCACAAATGCAGAAATATGTTTAATGTGATTGTACATATATAACCTATATCAGTTTGCTTTCCATCTTGGGGAGGAGGAAGGCATGGGAGGGTGGGAGAAAAAATTGGAACTAAAAATCCTATGAAAGCAAATGTTGAAAACTATCCTTACATGTAACTGGAAAATAATAAAATACTTTTATAAAAAAATTTTTTAAAAGAAATGTAACAGGGCAGCTAGGTGGCACAGTAGATGGAGCACCGGCCCTGGAGTCAGAAGGACCTGAGTTCAAATCCGGCCTCAGACACTTGACACTTACTAGCTGTGTGACCCTGGGCAAGTCACTTAACCCCAATTGCCCCACTAAAAAAAAAAAGAAAGAAATGTAAGTCACAATCTGCACTCCAAGAGCTTTGCTGTCTAATGGAGAACAGCTGGTATAAAGGCATGGGAATAGGAGGTGGAATGGAAAGTTATGTGTGAGGAATAGCAAGGTCACAAATACAGTATCAGAGACTGGATTTGAACTCAGGTCCTTCTGACTGGATTTGAATCTAGCTTCTCTGAATCTAGTATTCTTTTTATTGTGGCACATTGCTTTCCAATCAGAATTTTTTTTGCAGCAACCTCACACTGAAAGAGTTAACTCTGCCTTACATACCAAAAACATCTACTTGTTTGGTTTAGTTCTTCAAAATTAAAAATTCCAAGACCAAACATATCTCCCACCATGACAGTGTTAGAAAATTACCATCACAAAACTCTTCCCCAAGTCCTTCTTTCAAGTCAGTGAAAAACAATGAAACCTTCCCATTGTGATGAAGTAAGAACTCCTCTATGGAAGGAAAGAAACAGCTTGCTGAACTCTAAATCAAACCTCATCAGAATTGTTTCTCTTTATGTCTTCATAATTTCATTCTTGTTGATTTCCTCTATAGACTCTACCCTAATATAGGATGCATGTCAAACAATGCCCAAGTTTTTTCTTCTTCTCTATAATATATTCTAAGATAGTAGAGTCACTCATTCCCCACACTCCTAAGAATGTGTGATATGTGACCTAACTGTGGCCCCTGAAGAAATGATCTGCTGGAAGTTACATAGAGTAAATAGTAACAGAGCTGAGATTCCAGCCAAAGTCAATTACAGTTCCGGTGCTTTCCCCATATATGTAGGGATTTTTTTTAAATTTATTTTTATTTTTAATTAATTAATTTTTTTTTTGTGAGGCAATTGGGGTTAAGTGACTTGCCCAGGGTCACACAGCTAGTAAGTGTCAAGTGTCTGAGGCCGGATTTGAACTCAGGTCCTCCTGACTCCAGGGCCGGTGCTCTATCTGCTTTCCCCATATATGACACTAGCTCTTACATTATGTAGCCATTGCTTTGTGTAAATAGGACTGTTTTTGAGAATTGGTAACCACCCTCTGGCATGGCTACTGAGGCATAAATACCACTTTTCAAATGGGCAACTTGACAGATATGTTAAGGATAAATTGAAGTGATATGGTTGTGTACAGAGTGCCATAGGTTTCAATTAATATTTTACTAGTCTGAGGAGTAAGAGTATTTCATAACATAAAATGCATATTATTTTTTATTGCACCTGAGCGCAAAGTTCTTTTATCCCAACAACCTGATAGAACAAGTTGGAGGAATAAGAACTTGATATTCCAAAGGTTGCTGGAAAGGTTGTAGAGAATGATATGTTAAGTGAGAAAGTTTCTTTTCTCTTTCGTACTCTTTGGGGAAAGAGTTTAGCCCTAAGGAAATGCTTTACCTCGGGATTAATTCTGGATAAACTAGATAAATTCAGGAAATTAACCCCTTCCTGGCTCCTCCATATATTCATAATAATTTGGAAAGTCTAATGCTTAAGAAACTATTTCTTAAACTAGCTCCTTCCCTTTCTGTCTTTCTAATGAACAAGTATTTTCTTTGGTTTGGTTTGGTTTTCTCTTATTATAGACATCTCCATCAGACGGGGACTCTGACTGTAGAGGCTATGGAAGAACCTTCTCGTGATGCCATGGACTGTACAGAGGAGGACATTGCAGACAAGGTAATTACTCCAGCTAGACATTTGTTTTCATCAGAAGATCAGCACAAAGAGAAACCTGGAGTAAAACTTGAAGTGGTTATGTTCATGTAAATTGCCCTTTGTAACAGCATGTTTTACTGTCTTATAATTTAAGGCTTAAATACCTAAACATTGTGAAGCACTGTGACTTTATTCTCAGTTTATCTATTTCTGTCCATTTGGCCCTTACAGACAGGTATTAACTAAATAGCAAGAAAATATAAGAAAGCATAGGAAACGATAGGAGCGGCTAGGTGGCATAGTGGATAGGATGCCATGTCTGGAGTCGGGAATACCTGAGTTCAGATCCAACTTCAGACATTAGCTGGGTGACTCTGGGCAAATCACTTAACCCCTATTTGTCTCAGTTTCTCATCTGTAAAATGGGAACACACTGGAGAAGGAAGTGGCAAACCACTCCAGTATCTCTGCCAAGAAGAAACCCATATACTTGGTCACGAAGAGTTGGATACAACTGAACAAATAGAGGGTGATGCACTCACAACCCCAATTATCTCTGGGCGTGCTGTCTGTTCTTGCTCTACATGACTTACCTTGGATATGTTCCTTCATAGCCTCTCTGAGTTCTTGTCTTTTTTATCAAGCACCCAGCTTTCCTGTGGTAGAAAAGGGGAGTAAAGGCAAGGAGGAGCTGAGCAATGGGGGTGGCAAGAGCAGGG
This sequence comes from Dromiciops gliroides, assembly GCF_019393635.1. Lineage (NCBI taxonomy): Eukaryota > Metazoa > Chordata > Mammalia > Microbiotheria > Microbiotheriidae > Dromiciops > Dromiciops gliroides. Next base: position 625,527,259 of record NC_057861.1, read on the forward strand.
AGCAGATTGGGGAAGGGTAAAAGGGAGGCATAGATGGAGAGGTAGCACCTAGAGAGGGCTTGACTTCAGGAAGTAGGACTGAATTACTTTGTCACTCACTGTCTGTGTGACCTTGGACAAGTCACTGAACTTCTTTAGCTGTCAGAGGGTTGTACTGGATGTTATGGAATTTTTTCTAGTTCTAAATGTCTGATTCTACAAGTAGATTGACTCTTTATCAGGAGACTTCACAGCTTCACCTGAATTCCTCATGGTCTCCAGGAGAAAAAAGGGGAGGGGCAGGACTAGAGCTTTTCCAGATGATTCAAGCCCTATGTACTTACTAGCTGGGCAAATTGCTTGGCATCTCTAAACCTCACTTTCCTTATCTGTAAAGTGAGGATAAAAAGAGAATCTATTTCACAGAATCATTGTGAGGATCCATTGAGATAATATATGTAATATACTTTGCCAGCCTTTGCACATAAATAAAATGTATATATAAATATAACTATAAATCATAGAAATGTGAGCTATTTTTATTATGCTCACTGCTTAGTTTGAAACCCTGAGAAAACTAAAGCTTGAAGTAGGTGGTTTATCTTTGCTATCACTCAACACTTACACACACACACACACACACACACACACACACACACACACACACGCACATACACACGCGCACACACGCACACACACACACACACGCACGCGCACGCACACGCACACACACACACACGCACACACACACACACCACCACCACCACCTCCCAGGAACCGAGTACCTTCTAGCTATTTTCTTATTTCTCAGAACTTTGTTACTCTTCTGCTTCACTCAAATGTACCTTCCACTAGTGTCCCCTTCTCAAAACTATATGCCCGGGGCAGCTAGATGGTGCAGTGGATAGAGTACTGGCCCTGGATTCAGGAGGACCTGAGTTCAAATCCGGCCTCAGACACTTAACAATTACTAGCTGTGTGACCCT